>NC_056725.1:1600371594-1600551594 GCF_019279795.1 Protopterus annectens | reverse complement strand
CACCACCTGTCCCAACCTGCAGGTTGCAGTCCATATTTAGCCAGGTGTGACCTGTGACAATGACACAAGCAATACAGAGGTCCCCAGAGTGTAGGACAAGAAACACTTTCTAAGGTTATCTACTACTTGCATAAAGCAGTTATTTCACAGCAGAAGAAGCTTATTGTTATGAAAAATAGCATACCCTATGGTAATGTGACACAAAGAAGCTGTCATATTGGCAAACCAAGGGAAGTCCTGCCTGTTGCACTTGCCATGGGTTATGGTATGTCCTGCCAAGTGTGACGATACTACAAGACATGTCCCACATTCCACATTTGATAAGGTGGCAACCCTAGTCTGTGTTGCCTATGTGTGTGTAATATGTAGACATGTGTATGCCCTGTGACTAGCTTCCACCCCAATGACCCACATGTATGAAGGCATGAATGCTAACTACAATTTCCCACATATGTACTGTAGGTACCACCTAAAGCTGTGGCAGTTGTGAGCAGTTAATACACTGCAATGGAGACATACAGTGGGTATGGAATGGTGCCCTGGTCCTGGCCTCCAGCTGAATGGAGAAAACAGTACCATCATACCATATGGCAAGGGCATGGACCCACTATTTCCCACATCAATGGCAACCCCATAAACATACAAACTGTGTCGACAGATCTGGCTACTGAGGTTGATAACACTGTTGCATTCAGCCATCAAGTAGTGGCAGTGGTCAGAAAAGGCTTGGACATAGTTCACCACATAGGGAAAGGGACTGCATCCAGACAAAAGGTGGACATTACCTCTGTATAGTCCTCAGTCTGTACAACAATACATTAGCAGTATGGCTGGTCCGGTATGTACCTATGCAGACATCTGCACCAAATGGTAAGGCTATGTTAACACCCACAAAGGTTATCCATGGCCTTCAACACCTGTTTCATGCAGACAGCCTCGAATCAGTACTGCCCTACTCAGTATTGGACAGGTTGTCCACAGGTGGGCTGTGGCATGACTAGATGGCAATGTTGTGCTCAGCCCTTCAACAGCTGCCCCATGCATGTCAGTATACCTCTTTGTGCATTACCAGCATGACAGGCTTGAATCACATATGAGACAGAAAAAAAACAGCTGGAAAGACAGGTTTGTCTCCCAGAGGTTGCCCTTTCTCAGGAATGCACTACCCAAGCATGTCAAACAGAGTACCATGCAGACTCTCATCAACTGCATCAATGGTGAGTGGATGGGAAAAAATAACATCAGTCCCAGGTGTCCAAAGTGTGTTCAGCAATGCCAGGGGAAACAGGTGCTGATTGATGATTCTGTTGGGGTTAAAGTACTGGCTAGGCTGGTAAGGGAACCAGGGCCAGTACTCTAGTAACCTCCTCTGTAGCTATTAATCTGTGATCCTACAGAACTCCAAGGAGACATGTATCATGAGTAGCATGCTGTGTCAAGGGGTATGCATGCAAGGTTATGCTGTCTGCCCCCATTGTCCCTCACACACTGTTCCACATATACACAACTAGGTAAACATGAACATATACAGCCATACGCTGCTGATGAAAAGGTCTCTGCATTGCCATTTTGCCATCCTCAGCTCCCATAATGGCAGCAGTTCACCACTAATTAGATACTCTGCCATCTTGAGCTCCCATAATGGCAGCAGCTCACCACTACTTAGACACACAGACACCTGGAATGGAGACAGAATAAGGTCTGTGAGACAGCAGTCAGTCAGCAGTACTAACAGCAATAAAGCATCACACCACAAAGGTACATACACTTTGATGTGTACGCATGACAATTGAAAGCAGACAGCACCTTACAGGGTATAAAACTACTACACTACAAACTTCCATTTCCTGTACTATATTCACCCTGTGCATCAGACACATATTAGCATGCTCCTGCATCAATGGTATGGATAACAGGAATGTGGCACAGGTAACATCACATGTACAATGTACAGTTCACTGTCTCTGGCCATTAACACAGGAACTAGTTCTGCCAGAAGTGGCACTGGCAACAACATGTCCAAGTCCAGATGCAGTACTACTTCTTGACAGTGACTGGTGTCTGCTGGGTCTGTGTCCCTCACAGGACCGCCCAGGACCATGTGCCCATGGCCTGTCACATTGTGATGCGGACAGCATCCTCCCTTCAGTAGTGCTGGTGATACTGCCACTATGGGAGTGTGACTGTGCATGACCACATGGGCTGTCAGCTGATGTTGCTGACCTACATCCATGTGTCCAATGCCCTACTCTCACCACATGTTCAAGCACAGAGATTGCACTGTTAAGAACTGGTAATTTCTCACCCCGCCATCTATCCACTATATCAGCAAAATGACGTAAGGCATTACCAATGCTGTGGAGGGAGTACTGCATGCCAGGCAGTGTGGCTTCCATGACCCTGAGCATCCATCTGGTGTACCGTTCACAACCTGCCTGTGCCTCCATGATGGACCGAAACATGTGTTGGTTGACACATGCTGTGACACCTCTGCCAAGGGCTGGATGGGTAGCAGTCCTCCTTTGAGCACCCTGTCAATCTGCCTGTGTGGGACCTCACCAGCTCTCTCACTATGGCTAGTGTCTACAGCCAAAGATGTCATAGTTAGCATGCTCCCCTGTTTGATGCCTCCACCCTCTGACTGGCCAATATCTGTAGCTGCTGGGGACTGGGTATGTGTGGACATACTGACTGTTTGCAGGGACATTGGGGGTGGAAGTGGGATGTCAACCAATGGGAAAGATTCAGCCCCCAACAACACCACATGTGCCTCACAATGGCCACCATCATCATCAGAGTCCAATGAGATACTGACATCATATTGTGAGGTGGACACACTCCAATCCCCATAGTCACCTGTGAGGGGAAGACAACATGACTACATTAATTCCTGCACTATAATGTTTGCTGATCCACACGCACACACACACACACACACACACACACACACACACACACACACACACACACACACACACACACACACACGTGAGGTGCCACAAAGGCATTCTACAGACCACACCTTCTGACTGATCCCATGCATAACATACAATCAGACCACAACAGACACACTCTTAGGCTCTCAACAACGTGCCATGCAGCTATGTCCAGTCAATGTTGTTAGTACTATACACCTGTGAGATACGTGACAAGCAGAGTATGTGATGGACCTTCACCCAACACACAGTGCACCCATTTACACAATAGTAATGCACCCCTGTATAGCAGAGCGGCAACACCTATACAAAACTATGTGCTAATGTGTTACAGCTCCTGCAGATATGCTACTGTGATTATCAATGTGATGCACTGCAGTGAACCCCACTGCAAGTGAACATGCACATATTGCAATATGGCTAAGCTTAACAGTCGTGTGCATGGCAAACTGGCAGCCCTTAATATGTCTAGGCTATAGGTGAGCCATGGGATGACAGTTCCACACTCATCAGCTACAGATTGATGTTCCCCAGCCACACCAGATGTACCTATGGGTTTGTGCGGGAGAGGTACTGTCAGCACACACATGTGGCATTGGTACAGGGTAATATATGCATTTATCAACATGTACAGTACAAGTTGTGATACTATCCAAATTGCTGACATTCACAATATGTGTGCACATGTGTGCATTACAAAACTCCATCCACAAATGCAGATTGACCTGACATATGTGTGCAGGTGCAGAGGCTTCCACTATGAATGCTACAGTATGAACATGATGACCACCGGAGGTTTACCTGGACACTCCTTGGCTGTGAAATCTGTGCCACCCACCTCCATGACATATGTACTGATGGTTTCCTGTGAGCTGCTGGCTGAACCTAGGTTTACCAGGAACTCCTCTGTGGCTGAGAGTGGTCATTGTGTAGCAGGCCCTCCCCCTGTGCCAGCATGGTCTCTGGCCACAGCTGCAGTCATTTGCCATACATATTGTATGAGAACAGTAGCACAGTGTCAGACCTGTTTGTAGCTCATGTCCAGGTGGCCCACATCATTTACTATTGCTACCAGGTCTGCCCACAGTGCAGCACATTGTTGCTGATTATGGTGACTCCTTGACAACAGCACCTGGTGATGGAGTCTCATGGCATCAATAATTGCAATGGTCTCAGCTTCTGAGAAGGGTGGGCTGCAACGCCTATACATCCCACCTGAAAGACATGAACAGGGGAATACATCACAGGACTGCATACATTACTCACTATTATGTACAAGCCCTGCACATCCACTTTTGCCAGCACTATCCACCACTAACCCCATATCATACCCCCACCATCTATCAGCATATTATGTCTGTGGGTATCAGCAACATAGTGGCAATACAGCATACGTTGCCTCCATGATCCTGATGTTTCATGCTACTTGCTGCATGTGCTATGAGGAGTTGCAGTGCATGTACCTGTTGCACATATTATTGCTTGTTCATAGCTTGTCTACATGGTCTGCTGTGGTGTCAGCCTCCTGCTGTATTAGTAATCACCTGGTCTGTAGGTCCACCCCTCAGGTCTCTCTGGCCTTCCTCCCTCAGATTCTGAACTGTATGGCTGGACAATGTCCTACAGTTTCCCCAGCCAGTGTGGTTGATAGGGGTGTCCTGGCACTGTGTAGAACATGCCTCATGTACACAGACACACAGTCATCTACAAACACCACCAAGGAACACACTGTGTGAGAGATGCAATGACAGTAGGAACCTGGAGCCATGCTCTCTTCCTGTCAAGGCTGTATATCTGTCCCCAAACAGGTTGTCAACACAATCAGTACACCTCACACACCACTGACACCTACGCAACACATACAGACATCTGCAGTGGTCCTCAACATCCACATCCACAAACAAGGGGGATCTCTGAGGCAAAGTCACACATGAATGCCACAGCCATACACAGCACATACCACACATGGCCACACACCTGTGTGTCACAGTCATGACAGCCCATGTCAAACATGTTACACATAGGGGACTCTGGTGGAGACATGCTGGCGTGCCTCAGACCTGGCAGTGTATGTGGATGGTCACAGTTATTTGTGTGTCACATGACAGACTCCGTCATATTGCATATGCACTGCTGTCTCTCACCATCAGGTACTGTTATGGGTCTGTCACAGTACATGTTGGTGTGCCTGACCTGACATGTGCATCCCTGGACTATATGCAGTGAGACATGAGTGAGCACACTGGTTATGTGTCCCAGGCAGGTATATCCCTAGCCTTATGCTGTCACCCAGACTGATGCCACAATACAATCAGGGAATGATTGTCCTTAACATGTACACATTTATCCTGTGATATTTCAGGGGTTCCAGTACCTGTGAGTCTGGGATGATATGGTACACAGACCACAATGCTTTGCGAGAGATGGCCTCCATCTGTCTTCACTGGTATTCATGCATCTGGCAGTGGTTCTCACCAGCCGCATAGTTACTCTGTTAGTAAAAGTGATGAAGTTATCACTACCAACATACACGTCAGTGCAGCACACATTGAAGGCCATGCTGCTAAATGCTATAGGTGTGCACATGCCTTTGCCCTCATTACAAGCAGTCCTAACCCTGGGAACTGCAGACATCTGTGCAATCACACAGACCATGGTTCAAAGCTGCAGAGAGCACCCCAGCCTTACCTGATCAGCCATCCTATCATACATGTAGGAGCCAAAGTGAACCCGGTAATGCCATGGAACATGGGGTTTCCGTATATATGAGACACATGCACACCTCCAAGCTGTACAGGCAGTAAGATGCATGGGGACACTGCAGGAGCAGTTCACCATTGCCAGCACACACCTATTAAAATCACAGCTAGCTACTGTCCACTACATGTGACCAGGAAACCCATTCTGCCAATATGGACCTCATCAACTGTATTAGGGGTCGGATCTGTACCCTGATCCTGGGTCAGTTGAACGACCCTGACATACATTGTAAGATGTACCCATGCCAGCACATAAATGGCTAGAGAGCCATCAACAGCGGAAGTAGAAACACCTTGGTGCGGCCAGGGTCTACCCCCACATGAGGTAAAGGTGTATTGCAATTGATATTACACAACACGTGTTACCACTGCAGCATCCCTACAGTATCATCCTCCATGGCAAAGCAACCATCATGCAGTCATGTTTGCAGTCACCATATTCCACAATACCCATCTAGCTAGGGTCAGCCAAACATACACCTCCAACATGGAATACATCCTCCTGGGGGGGGTATACACAGCCTCACAGCCCCCAACCCCTTATTAAGGACTGGCACCAATATTCACACATACATAGAAGTGCTATATGTGCATTTGTATAGATGTATGCAGTCAGGTATACCCGACAGGCCTACATCATCCTCTGCTAGTATATGTACACCTGTCTGGTGGATATCTGCAATAAATACTGTCCATGACAGGGATGACATACCATTGTCTGAGACAACAGAACAAATGCGAGCTGTGGATAACAAAGTGGAAAAAATAGTGGCAGCTTAACACAACACGCTCACTGCCTCCACTCTCAGCAAACTATTTCAGTTGTCACCAGACAAAGGAAAAAAATTCCAAATACTAATGAAGATCCAAACTTCTTTTAATAAAACAAGTTTAGCGCTTTCACTTGCAAGAGGCAAGCTTCATCAGAACATCAAATAATTAAATTCAGCAGTTTATATACTAAAAAAGGCGCCAAAAAAACTGGCTAATTACTAATAATTACATTGTTAACTGTTTTTTTAAAAAATTATTTAAAAAAACATCATGATGCATGTTCATTAGTAGAATATGAATAACTGTAACATATAAAAAATATAGACAATACTAATCAATGAATAGTAATGCTCTTAATAAAATACAATATATCAATATAATCAATACAGAAATAAATTCAATTCATTAAAAGTAATGGTTTGATTGAAATGTAATCATTTATACCAGGGACTGTGGTGGCATCAGTGTATACTTGCCACCATAATTCTCGATATAGTAGGTGGTTCTTAATATTACCACCTCTAGGGTTACTTTAAACTAATTCCAAAATCCCAAACTTGAAATTATGTTCACTACCATATTTAGATATGTGTTTAAACAGGGCATTTTTCGTATCCTTCTTCCTTATAGAGTACAAGTGGGAATAAATTCTTTGTCTAAGCTGTCTCTCAGTTTTTCCAATATAGAAAAACTGACATGCCATACATATTGCTATATATACTAACATTGTAGACCTACAGTTTCCCTTTATTAGATGTAGCCTAGTGTGGCAAATGTTGTTAAGGCACACAATATTAGGCTCAAAAATGTAAGAACATTGATGGCATGTTCCACATTTAGATGTACTAATTCCACAATGGGTTGATGGTACTTGTTTCCTTTCCATAATATGTTTCAAATTTTTGCCCATTTTGTATACAAACTGTGGGTTGGATCCTACCTTATCAGAAATGTCCTGTGCTGCTGTCAAGATACACCAATTATTACTCACAATATTTTTAATCATCCGACTGAATGGACCATATTCAATAATAAGAGAATTACAATAGGTTCGCTTGCAGTTCAATATGGTTATGTCAGTAGTGTCTATTTTGTTCAAAACAGTGTAAATAGTACCCTCATTTTCAGCCCCATCTGCTGTTAAATTGTCTGCTGCCCCCAACAATGGTGGGTATTTGTGCTCCCATTGTCCCAAGACATATGTTGTGATGTCATTCAGCATTCCCTTGTCATAACCCCTTTCAGTAAATAATTCAGTTATAACATTCAGTTCTTTAATCATGTCCGTATGTTTGGAAGTCATTCTCATAGCCCTTATGCATTGACCTTTAAATATGTTCCTTTTTAGTTTATAAGGATGGCAGCTGTTGAAATCTAAATAGGAATTTGAAAAAGTCTCCTTCCTATAGATAATAGATTTAAAACCATTGATATCCTTAGAAACTAAGGTGTCTAAATATGGTAAAC
Organism: Protopterus annectens; assembly: GCF_019279795.1. NCBI lineage: Eukaryota > Metazoa > Chordata > Ceratodontiformes > Protopteridae > Protopterus > Protopterus annectens. The sequence goes on along the minus strand of NC_056725.1, from coordinate 1,600,543,658 downwards.
CTATGTTGTTGTATGATGAGGTAAAATTCAAAAAATCACTACTAGAGTTTAAAGTATGAATGAAACTCTCAAATGTATTGGTGTCACCCTTCCAAAGAATGTAAATATCGTCTAGGAACTGAGAATAATACACTACTTTTTCAAAGTAGGGGCTGTTAAAAATATAACTTTCTTCCCAGTCCAACATGACTAGGTTTGCAAAGATTGGTGCGCATGCAGCGCCCATAGCCACACCGCTGGTCTGTCGGAATATTTCTCCTTCGTAATATATAAAGTTATATTCTAAAACAATACTCATTAAATCCACCAGCAAGGAAATTTTATCCCAGCTGAAACTTGTATGTTTCCTTAAACTCCTGGAAAATGCCTCTAGTCCTGCCTCAATTGGTATGCAGCTAAATAAATCGATAACATCAACTGAACTGAATGTTAAATTGTCCTCAGCTGTGTGAATGGGAAATTTACGCAAAAACTCCCATGAGTCTTTGACCATGTGACTAATCTTGTCATAGACAAATTTTACAGTGGTGTCGATGAAGACACCAATGGGGAAAGTCTTGGCCTTACTGCCGGAGATGATAGGTCTAAAAGGAGGGTTAAGGTGATCCTTATGAACTTTGGGTATACCCACAATGGTGGCTAAAGTGGGAAACTCAACCTTCATATACTCATATTGTTCTTCAGTAATCCTTTGTTCTAACCTATAATCCTCTAAAAACATATCAATTCTATTGTATGAGATGTTTAATTCATTCAATGATGATAAAGTATAGTTACCAGATGAATGAAGAATGTCATGAATCTTTGAACTATACAACATAGAATCGTAGATCACAATACCGCCTCCTTTGTCAGGCTTCATTAACCTGTAACTACGGTCCATGCATAGGTCATTGAGTATACTAGCTTCCTCCTTAGTCAGATTAGAAATACATTTAACAAAATTATTTCTGCTTTTGTTATTAAATTTGTATATTTCTTTAATAACCTTATTTTCAAATGCAGAAATGACAACATTATTGTTGGGTATAAACTGACTTTTCTTTCTCAAAGTTATATCTTTGACCTGTTCGTTGTTAGCAGTCTTGTCAAACATGATAGACAGATTTAATTTTCTAATATATTTCTTGAAGTCCAAAATAGTATCAACTACTCGAAAAGAAGGGGTGGGTACAAATTTAAGCCCTTTCGAAAACAAACTAAAATGGGCAGTACTAAGACTGATGATGCTGTAGTTGTAAATCTTGAAATTATTACATTCACTAATAACATTATCAGTGACAATAATATCTGGTGTGGATTTTAAACAAGTGTCAGTACTGGTAATGGAATCTATGTCACTTAGTATTTTTCCCTCCATTTGCCCCCTTTTTTCCATGTTTTTTGATAACCCTTCCTGGGGTGGGGAAAAAAATCCTGTTTATTGTAAAAATTAGCATTGTCAACTTCTACGTCTCTATTTTCCAGTTCTAATTTGTCAACTGGCTTATTGTAAGCCCATTTATAACACACTCGTCTACTATATTGTTCTTTGTCCCTTTGAAATTTCTTAAATTTCCGATCAAAAGCTTTCCTTGCCCTATCCTCAGCAATAGAGAATTGTTTAAAAAATAATTTCTCCCATTGCTGGAAGGCTAAGTCATGTACAATAGTGTTGTTAAGTATTTCTATTTCAGAGATACATTTACAAAGTTTAGCATCATTGTACTTAATAAGCTTTTTCATAAATTCGAAACCAAAAGAATCAAATAACAAGTTAAAATCATTTTCCACATCAATGGTAACATCTATGCCTAATGGCATTTTAAAAAATCGAAGTCCCATAGGTACAATATTGGCAGATAAACATTGATTAAGATAAGCATTATCGAGTTTTAATGCATTAATATTGTTTAATTTCTTTCCAAAAGTGTAGATATAATCCCTTAGACTACTTTTGGCAATTCGTGTGCCTTCATTAATCTTATTGTCTACTGCATAATCAAAATTACAATCGTATTCAATAAAGTTCCTTAGAACATTGCGTTTATCAGAAGCACCATTATCACATTTAGTAATAACATTTGAGTTATTAGTACCTTTAGGATGGTTGGAATCACGAGCCAAGGCAGCATAGGAGCGTGATGGCAACACTTGTTTCAGTCTAGCGCCAGTGTGCCTGGCTTCATCCGCAAAGTTACTAAAAGAAAAGTCAAATGTAAAGTCACAAACATCATTCTTGATGTTTTCCACTAGTGTCGCTGACTCAGGCAAGTCGATTCCGCTTCGTATATGATGTCCAGAACCCTGGCCATTAGGAATTCCAGGTGAAGAAGTAGATGGTAAATCTTCCTTACCAGCACCCATGGAGCCGGTATTGACGTCATCATCTAGCGACCGTCTCGGCAAGTTCACATCATTCACCTGTACAGAACCAGCCGTTAACAAATTAGATGACAGTAATAAATTGTGTTTGTGAACGGCAAAATTGCCAAAGAGTTCCAGTACCTTAGCTACCTCCCCGCGTAAGGAGGCTACTTCAGAACGAAGAAGATACAAATCCTTACAATAGTCGGGTGAGGAGTCGCTGATGTTGCTGGGAGAGGATGTCATGTCAACAACAGAACAAATGCGAGCTGTGGATAACAAAGTGGAAAAAATAGTGGCAGCTTAACACAACACGCTCACTGCCTCCACTCTCAGCAAACTATTTCAGTTGTCACCAGGCAAAGGAAAAAAATTCCAAATACTAATGAAGATCCAAACTTCTTTTAATAAAACAAGTTTAGCGCTTTCACTTGCAAGAGGCAAGCTTCATCAGAACATCAAATAATTAAATTCAGCAGTTTATATACTAAAAAAGGCGCCAAAAAACTGGCTAATTACTAATAATTACATTGTTAACTGTTTTTTTTAAAAATTATTTAAAAAAACATCATGATGCATGTTCATTAGTAGAATATGAATAACTGTAACATATAAAAAATATAGACAATACTAATCAATGAATAGTAATGCTCTTAATAAAATACAATATATCAATATAATCAATACAGAAATAAATTCAATTCATTAAAAGTAATGGTTTGATTGAAATGTAATCATTTATACCAGGGACTGTGGTGACATCAGTGTATACTTGCCACCATAATTCTCGATATAGTAGGTGGTTCTTAATATTACCACCTCTAGGGTTACTTTTAACTAATTCCAAAATCCCAAACTTGAAATTATGTTCACTACCATATTTAGATATGTGTTTAAACAGGGCATTTTTCGTATCCTTCTTCCTTATAGAGTACAAGTGGGAATAAATTCTTTGTCTAAGCTGTCTCTCAGTTTTTCCAATATAGAAAAACTGACATGCCATACATATTGCTATATATACTAACATTGTAGACCTACAGTTTCCCTTTATTAGATGTAGCCTAGTGTGGCAAATGTTGTTAAGGCACACAATATTAGGCTCAAAAATGTAAGAACATTGTCTGAGACAAAGTAGAGGCAGGTGCCTATTTTGGAGCAATGACTCCTGAGCATGTACATGACAATGGGATCAGTCCTGCAAACATGCACAACAAACATAGAGCTTACATTGTCTACATCCACTACAGACAGTCATCTCCTCTACTACACATAAGTCTGCAACAGCACAGGAGCACCTGCAGCTGCTCACTTGTGGTGCTCAAGGAAACCAGCTATACCAGTGCTGTTGGTATAGCATACTGGATACCTGACAGAGTCAGTGTAGGCTTTGCCCCCTGTCTTCCTCATCAGTACATCAGGATATCCACAACACCCCCCCCTTGTCTCCTGTATGTAGGGAACAGGCCACTACTGCAATGTGAAAGTCATGGTATACATCTGCCATGGCAGCCTGTCACATCACAGGATGCATCCTACATGACCCCAAGCATAATCTTACAACACCATAAGGAACTGTATTAAAAGGAGGATTGACTACCATCTTTGTCCTAGGTGTTTGATGGACAACCACTGTCACCCCTTTAGACTAAGATGGGGCATCCCCCACTCAGTCACATGATAGACCCAGCAGCCTAACTAGGGTGTTCTGCAAGGCCATAGCACAGTTTATAGTGAACCCCATTAACAAGGACATTGGTGACCTGCACACACTCCATCACGCACACTTAGGCTTTGTCAAGGAAGGGTTCATGTCTGTTACCTCGGTTGACCTCTGTGACACAGTCCCCAAAGCCATGGACAGGGGGGTTGACAGTGAAAACTGCCTACCTTGACCTGGGCAAAATCTGTGACAGTATAGCCCATATGGCCATTATACATATAACACTCCAAGTATGCATCACACCATATGTTACCATAAGGGTTGCTCACCAGTGTGTGGACACGACCCACTTATTCCACATAGGGGAATCCACTTCAAGCAGTTGACCCATAACTAGGTGTGTAACCTGTTGTCCCATGTTTGGGCCTCTGCTATGTGTGATGTACACATCTGAGTTGCATGTAACAGCCATTAGCCTATGTCCAACCATGTCTGGGGATGACTGCATGCTGTGTGTCATCACTTGATTCCTTAGTGATGTGGACATCTGCCTAGGAGGGTCTCACACAGATACATGACTGTTGCCAGGCACATGGCCTCAGGCCACATACCAGGACATGCAGTGTCAACCCCTTTGGGGAGAGTGATGTCCCCACATATTATCACAGTACTAACAGCATCCTAGGAACGCAATCAGTCATGAGAGAGCTGTGGCACAGGTCTTTGGTAACATGACATTTCAAAACAAAGTGGCTTCCATTGTAAGGTAAACCTTCTACGTGGCCCATGTCATACATAAGGGTATGTCATCAAGGGAAATGAGGTAAAAATATGCCAGTATTCCCCCCAATGAGGCCCATTATTGTGTATAATTCCCTGTTCATCATTCATATCACACAGCACATGCAGCAGCTAGGGACATCACAGAGGTTCTCCACCAGGGAATACCAGGGCATCAAACATCTACCATACACCGACAGGCTATAAGGCCAACCCTCTACCTGGTTTCTTACATACTCCTCAGGGGTGACCTTAGTGTGGCATGCACAGCAATCACAGACTCCACATTGCTGGGACTACTACACAAGTGCAACTCATGCTCCACTTTGTTAACACACACACACACACACACACACACACACACACACACACACACACACACACACACACACACACACACACACACACACAGATATACCCCCCCACACACACACACACACACACACACACACACACACACACACACACACACACACACATGCCCTCAACCTGGTATGTGACATGAAGTGGGCATGTTGGCAGCTCAGATGTGTGTCCCACACAAGTACCTTGCGGTAGAATGGGTACCCTGTCCACATCAGGCAGGGTAGAAATTTTCACCTTTGCAGGCATAACCTGGATAACTGGATGGTTAACTGCACATACACCTTTGGGATACCACCTGTGTCCCTGTTGGAATGGGGCTTCAGGTGCTGCCTTGCATACACATGTACACATGGGCTAACATCTGTCCTAGACATATGGCTGCTCAGGGCCCATCACCTAGTAACCTCATATGGTACCAGGAATACCAGATATGACCAGAGTGCTGTAACAGACTGTTGTTATGTGTCCATACCCATCACTGCCATCGACTGCTGGGTGTCCTCTATGGGCAACATTACAGTACCATGTCATCCAGCCTATATCTGACAAATAGGTGAGTGGTACTTAAAGTGCATGTAGAGATTCCAGTAACATCTGTGCTACACAATAATTGAGAGCAATGCATATGTGGAGTAGGGTGTCCTCCTCGTAGGTATCTGACATCTGCATTATCCAGATGTTTGTGGAATGTGTACATGTGCCTGAAATATGTAATATGTAGACCCCCTACCAGACAAATGTGGATTTCCAGACACCGGTTGGACAATATGTGATGGTTGTCCCCAGAGTTTTGGGAATGTGTCTGTGACATGCCAGACCCATGGGAACACAGTAATGGTAGATAAGTATCTGGTACTGTATTTATTCCCTTACATTGTATGCTCAATATGTATGCACTGCTGCTGAGGAAGAGCCAGTGTCCCCCCACTACTAGTGTCTATAACCTACTGTCCTGCTGCAGGGGGTCACCAGGTATGCTAGTCATAGGTGTCAGGCAATGAGATACAGGTGTGGCGTACACAGTGACCTAGCCAGAGTACGTCAGGAATGGTCAGGGACAATCTTTGAAATAAGTCCATATGACATTCACAGACTGAGAGGGGGTCACTGGCAGTACATGATGTGATATGCCAGCTGTATCCACCAGTACTTACTGTCAGTATTGTACAGCAGACAATCCAGTAGCAGTCATATGTGAGCTGAACATTGCTGGGGTGACTCGGGCCAGAGCTGTGATCTATGTCACTGCAGACAGAGCCATAAGGGATGGCCATAGGTGCTGGACAGCAGACTAACAGCAACATGTCAGTCCAAGAAATGTTGCTGAGACCTACTGTTAAAATTCCTATTTCCTATGACTGCATCCCCCCATCTGCATTCCATTACATGCTTAATTCTATGATATACCTGGTGTATTGCTGTACTCTTTTGTCAGAAAAATCCAGTTGTAGTCTCCTAGAAAATCACAGTCTCTCTTCATGAAGTAAGTGTCAGACCTGTTTACCATAGGGAGCAGCTTGCCTTTTGTAGGAAATGCTTATGAAAAGGTGATTGCCTGTACACCAATCTGTGACTCCCACTTGCTAATTGCATCCTGAACAGCTGGGTTGCATTACCATTAGCCAATGGCATGGGAAAACAGTCCTATAATTAAGGCCTTTATTTAGGCTTTGGCCCTTTTCCTGGCCTGTGAGGAGGACATTATCGAGGGGTGGGAGTTACATCATCACAGAGGGTATGCAGAACTACTGTACACTGTTTGGACTGATGTGTTATGTCTACAGTTTTCATGCTATGTTTGGCCATTGTTAACAGAGTTTCTGATTCTATGGCAAGTTACTGTTTAACAATGTGTGTTGGGCCCAGTAAGGAGACAGGTAGATGTGAGTGTCATACATCCTTTTTATGTGAATGTGCATGCTGCTGCAGTTGATGCTGGAGTATCAGCTGTGTATGTTTGTAGAGGGAGACTGTGATACATTTCCCTGTCACCTAAACATCCCCCAACCCTTTATGTATGGGTGTTGTGTGGATGCCTTGTTTTAGGTGTTTGGGAGGTATGGTAGGTCTGTAGCAGGTAGCTGGACATACAGCTGCATGTGTGGCAGGCTACAGCTGCTGCATTTGGCCAGGAGTCATACTGGGGATTGTGAAGGCACTGGGGGACAGCAAGCTGTATATGTCAGTGAGGGAGCAGTGTCAGCTCTTGTGCCAAAATACGGCCAGGGTGAGGGTACCCATTACAGCCCAGGTGAGGCATGTACCTCTGGTACATATGTTAAGTAGTAGCACCATCCAGAGAGTGGCAGGGGAGGTTCAGGACACATATTGATATTTGTGACATGTGTGCCACCCTCCAGGCCTTTGATATGCTACTCTGGGTGGCAGTCACTGCAATAGCAGCAACCAGTTCTGCTGGACATTGCAGGGTGCAGTTATTTCAAGGTTGAATTGCCAAGCATGTAGTTGTCAAGCAACAGACTGGATTGTGGGCCTAAACTGTGGGTATCCATATGTCAGTTATGCTAGGAATGTTACAGATGGAGCTACAAATTATTATGGGAGATGTAGTTGCAAGACATATGTGCATGCATACAGTGTGTTACACATAATTGACATGGACATGTGTATTTGGATGGCTATGATGTGTGACACAGACTTGTCATGCTTTTATAAAATCAATCTTCACTGCCTTGCCAGTATGTCAGCACACAGAATAGCTTTGATGACACCAATGCCATACATAGGTGACACATGTGTGGACATTCTGCAACAGTCTGTGCAGCTGTACTTGATATTGTAGGCCTCCCATTAAACCATCAACATGTCTTTGACTATGTACTAGTTCGGAGTTCGGTGTCTGCATCACAGGTCCAAGAGCGCTATAATTTATCAAATTATATGTAGACGTTGTGTCACTGGTTCTCAGGATATCTACATAACAACACCATTAGTTCCCCAGAGTTGAGTTGGCCTACTGGTGTAGTACAGTGAACTGTAGTTCAGAGGGTCCTGGGGCCAATACTTAGCAGGAGTACTTTTTTTTCCCTAGTGTTACATGACTGTACTGCATGATATATTTACAAAAGCGTCCACAGCTCTTTAGAGCTGAGTTGGCCTAGTGGTGTGTTGCTCTAAATGTAGTTTAGAATGTTCTGGATTCAATACTTGACAGTGGTGTCCTTTTTCCCTAATGTTACATGACTGTACTGCATCATATATTTACACAAGCAGTAGCAGTTCCCAAGATCTGAATTGGCCTAGTGGTATGTTGCTCTGACTGTGTTCTGGGTTCAATACTTGGCAGCAGTGTCTTTTTTCCCTGTTACATGACTGTACTAAATGATATATTTACAAAAGCAGTAGCAGTGCAAAAGTGGTGAGTTGTTCTAGTGGTGGACTGCTCTGACTGTAGTTCTGAGGGTCCTGGGTTCAAGTCTTGGCAGGGGCTGATTATCTTGTTGCTGGGCAGTACAGTGTCTGAATCAGATAAGGTGATTAAAGTAGTTTTACGTGGTTTTAAGTGGGTTTGTGTGATGGGACGCAATGCCAAATGGCTCTTAGTGCCGCTTATCCCCACTTAAACCCATACTATTTCCCAAAAAAGAAAAGAATGTGATGCAGATAGGGGGTGGGGGAGAAAAAACATTCCATTAACAACTGCATAGGTATATTTTTTACAACAGTACTGCTGAGTACTCTACAGGTCTGCCATTACTTTACATCTACATGTGCCCTATATCTTCTGTAGCATGTGCATACCTCTCAAGCTGTCGACATGGCATGGTATGGGCCAAGCTGTAAGACCTATATGTACATAAGTGCAGGGGACTCATGTCAGGGTAACATATATGACCAGCAAGGTGTACCCTGTACTGATGTTGTGTGAGTGTGCTACTGGCATACTTCAACTGGATTTATATTTGTGTCCAAGGTTATTAGCAACAGTGATAACTACCCATGACAGCATGACACTTGAGAGACATGAATCATGCTGTCATTCATAGTCATGGAAGACATTTGTATACCCTTTATACAGCTACTACAGACATTTTTTTTACCTGTACGTCCTGTGTGGAAATATCTGTTAACAGTAGTAACTGTTTCTATTAATAGTCAGTACTACTTGTCTTCTTCTTTCGGCTTTTCCTGGTTAGGGGTAACCACAGCGGATCACCTGTCTGTTCATGATTGGCAGTAGAGTTTTACGGTGTTGAGTTGCCAGCCTGACACCCAACCTTCCATGGAAGGCACACACACACATTCACTCACACCTAGGGTCAATTTAGAGTGTCTGATCCATCTACTGCATGTGTTTGGGATGTGGGAGGAAACCGGAGCACCCAGAAGAAACCCACGCGACCACAGGGAGGACATGCAGACTCTGCACAGAAGGCACCCCAGTCGAGGATCAAACCAGAAAACCTCTTGCTGTGAGGCAGCAACCCTAACTGCTGCACCACCGTGGCTGCCCAGTCAGCACTATTTGTCTATTACTATAAAATACATGTTACTACCGGTCCCCTGAATTCAGACCCTGGTCTGTGTGTAGATAAGCAACAACATATGTATTACTTATCACACTGAGCTTCTGGGCCATGGCTGTGTGGTGGTTGACTGATATGTGCCTAGAGCTCACCTGCTGACAAAGTCTGACCTAGTTATATTGGTAGAGTGTCACAGGAGACTACAGTGACAGCTGAACATACATGCATGAGATTCATGCATGACAGAGATAGTAGGCAAAGTGTGTTTTAATACTTGAAATGCAGGTGTAGACAATTAACCCCTAGTGGATGGGAATATGTGTTATCTGTGCAGACCATATCAGGGTGCTGGGATGCCTACCTGATCCATATACATTTGCTGATGCTATATTTTGCAGTCTACAGCTACTACTGTGTCATACATGCCTGCATCAGCATTCCTACATTCAGAAATGCATATAGCTGAAATGCAAATGTTAACACCAGACAATCCTGATGGAAAAACACTATAATACCTTACACATTACTATTCAAAGTTCACATGTTAGTGCATAACATATATCAAATTGCATTCTATCTTTTAGTACAGCTCCACATCTACACTTTAGCATAACAGTTCTTTTACAGCCAAACTTATGTCACTTCATGGTGTTATACCCATATTTGCTTTGCAACACCTGAAAAATTAGATTTCTTCAACAACAGAATAAAATACGCACAACAATTGCCAGAAGACAGCTTTATTGAGAATGACATGGCACAGTCATTGGTATACAACTGACAAACTTTATTGTACTCCAGTTTAAATAATGTATGCATTGAAGGTGTGCTGTTATTACAGAACCTATGCAATACTAACACTTTTACCTTCACAAGTCTGACGGCAGTTGTACGGCATTTCCTGTAGATCATGAATGGATGTCATTTATTCCCTTCACATTTAGAATAACAATGTACTTTATTACCAGATCATTAGTATTAATACTGTATACACCTGTCATTCCTACACATTATTAATATGTTATTGCAGTACAATCAGAACATAATATACCTACTAGCAGTTACTACTGTACTCTTTCTTATTTATATTAGTATATATTGCAAGATATATGTGTACTCACCACACCCTTGGCACATCCTCGCAAGGTGCCCTGCATGGGCCTCCAAGTTGTGAGCCCTCTCTTCTGCAGCTGTGGGAAGGGAAACACCCCATTATGTGCACCTGTCTATCAGATATTTATACTACAATTTGATAAATCACCAGTTGCTATACTTAAAAACTTCTGGGGCATTCCAGTCCTGAGCATTTTGGATACAGTGGGCCAAGACCCCACCCTTCCTTTGCTCCAGGTCATCATAATGATGCACCTTCTCACCAGTGTGGGGTATTGCAGTAGCATTGGTGAAGTCACATGCCAGATGGTCCCAGGCTTCAGACTTGTATTCAGACCCCTGGTACTGACCCTGCAGCAGTCTGTCCCCATGGACATTTGACATGGAGCCTAACCATGACCCTGGACTCAAACATGCCCCACCGCTGCACCCAAAAGCATGCTCCCTCTCTGACTCCAGCCATAGCTCCTGCAGTAATAAAACTCCAACAGGTTCTGGCTGTATTCCTGTCTGTGCAGCTTAAATAAGGCTATTTTCCCACCCTTTGCTGCCATTGGACCATTTTTAAAAATACTAAGAAAAGCTTAGCAGTGCGCAAACCTGCTAAGCTTAGTCAAGCAGTGCTTAAAGTGGCAACTGCTTAGCGATACTTAGTGGTGTGCAAACCTGCTTAACTGAGCTGAGGACTGTTTAAACTGGGAGTGATAAGTAGTGCCCAAATCAGTTAAGCAGAGCTGTGTGTTACTAAGTACTGCTAAAACAGGTCCTGTTTGAGCATTGCATAGCTTGACTTAGCAGTGTTTAGCAAATTGTAGCTAAGGGAAAACAAGATTTTTACATCATAAAAAGTATGTATTGACATTTTTCTTCTTCTTCTCCTTTTTAGGGGTCACCACAGCAGATTATCTGTTCGCTCAGGATTGGCAGTGGAGTTTTACGGTGACGAGTTGCCAGCCCAGCGCCCAACCTTCCACAGAAGGTGCACACACACACACACACACACACACACACACACACACACACACACACACACACACACACACACACACACTCACACCTAGGGCCAATTAGAGTGTCCAATCCACCTACTGCAAGTCTTTAGGATGTGGGAGGAAACCAGATCACCCAGAGGAAACCCACGTGACCACAGGCGGACATGCAGACTCTGATGTATTAATTACTCATTATTGATACTTTATTATTATGTGTATGTGTTTTACATTACATGACCTCATCCTATGTACTTTTATTACTTTACCTTGGGGTGTGACTGTACTGTATTGGACACTTGTGTTTAACTAGAAGTTTTCACCACATATCTCCACTGACACTGGAATCCTGGACCAGCTGCACTAATCTGGTTAACAAATATCAATAATTATGTCAGTAAAAAAATAAAAATTAATATAGAAATGCTTTTTGATGTAAAAGCTAAATGACCTGTCTGAGTATTCAAACCGTGCACCTACTCCACATGAAGCTGTAACTTTAACTCTTCAGCTAACTTGGCTGTGAGGATTTCAGCTATACATTTCTATATAGCTTTTCATTACATTTAAGCACTGCTGAGCAACGTGACATGCAAACCTGCTCTGCTATGCTTAAGCTTGACCTTTCCAATAACAATTAAATGCATACGGTTTAGATTTTTAGATGTCTGGCACATGTTTATTGCTTACAGCCACGCTGACAAAGGCTGACCTAGTTATATTGGTAGAGTGTCACTCAAATACAGAAAAAAAAACATCAAAATCACATTTACTCATTTAATTTAAGTGCTGTATGGTACTTTGACAGTGCAGGGGGTGTGTTATGGACACTGTAACACAACCCATCTGTGACATATATAATTAAATACAGTATTAAGTGTCCAAGGACACTGTATATTAAACATTTAGTGCTGTACAGCACTTTGACATTGCAGGGGTGTGTTATGGACACTGTAACACAACCCCGGTGTGAAATATGTACACACATTTATGAATATGTGTCCAAGGACACTTTACTTTAATGTTTTAGTGCAGTACAGCTCTTTGACAGTGCAGGGGGTGTGTTAAACTTATCCAAGCACTGTAACACACCACTAGCACTGATTCAGTAATCTTGTACACAGCTGTCCCTTAGTAGTACACCTTCATGAATATGCAAGGCACAATGCTGAGGGGGACCTGCAGACACAGACACCGTTCATTCCGTGTAGGACTTATACTATTCCTACACATATTTTATTAAATCTGGGAGATAGTCTATAACAGCATAGTGCATTTTTGGTGTATTTACAGCTTGGAAACGGCATGCTTTCATATTTGTTCCAATGACTTTGTCTTGAACCATCTGTAGCATTCTAAAATTTAATTTTCGCTCATCTGTTGGATGGAATGTAAATAGCAATACCTGCTTGCCATTTTAGCAAGACAGGTTAAGGGGGTGCTTGTCTGCTTTCTTTTTCATAAAAGTTTCAAGCCTGTAATGTTGAGAAGGGTGCACAATATTTTGCATTTTTATTTCTTCTTTAAACCTTTCAGCAAACACCATAGCTTGTTTAATTGATTAACAAGCATAATTGTTAGAAACAAAATAAAATAAATAGATTAATAGGTTCATAGGTTCTTGCTAAGCTTGCAGCCAAGAGACCTTCAAGAAGCTCAACCACATTACCCAGTCCTGATGTGATAATAAAATACCACCACTACCCCACTCATTAACTAGACTTTTTCCACATATTCCAGGTGAGCATTTGTGATCACCCATCCAGTCATCTGTATTAGTTTTAAACATTTCTAGGGAAGTATTCACTTGACAGGAAAGGCAGCCTATACCAGATATGAAGTAAACATTAAGTTAGGCATTTTTCCTGCCAACTGGTCTTGTTGATATGACAGTGTAGGTTTAGATCTCTAGAATGAGTGTTTGCTGAACCATTTGTTCTGTTTAGATGAATGAGTTAAAAAAGTGTTACTTTCAGTGGCTTGTGTGAGTAATCACTAAATCAAAAAACCCTCTCCTTCAACTATTTAAATTTATTGGCCATCCTACTGTATTCCATAGTACCAGAATACAAAAGTGATCACCCCTTTCAACCCATCTTGCTGTTTTAAAAATAGTAACTCTCCACTAAACCTTAACTTTTTAAACAGGTAAAACTTAAGTTACCTACTTTCACGTCTACCTTTTCTAGTGCACACTGCAGTGTGCATTTTTTTTCATCTTACTTTTAAGCATCCCTTTGACTAGCACTTTCTCTAATACCTGCTGGAAAGCACTAGGAAGCCTTAAACTGATACAAGCACTCAACTCTCCTTGTTAATAAGGAGAAATTAATAGTAGGCACTAAACAGCCTATAATTGCAAACTACCTTGCTAAGGTAAGGGAAAACAGCTCCTGTACTTTACAAAAAAAAAAGCATCAAACCAGGCATGTCCAATGGTCAGCTTCCGGTGATTTCTCCTGTCCACCTGGTGAATCTGGGCATACTGGGGCAATGCAGCAATTGCCTCATGTACACAGACAACCCTCTCCTCCTACCACCCAACACTACAACCTGTGAGAGATGCACTTACATAGCCAAAATGGAAGCAAAGCTCTCTCCACCCAAGATTGTGCTAGACAGTCAGGAGGAAAAGGTTAACACCCACACTACACCTCAAGCAATAGCCCTTCTAAACCCACACCACCAAAACCCACTTATAGCAACACTAAATTCACATATGCAGAGGCCCTTAACTGTAACCTGCCCAAGCAACAAGGACCTCTGAAGCTGAAACGTAAACAAACACCAATCACAACCAAAGTGTCGCATAGTTCAAAACACCTGTGTGCTACCCAGCAACAGCCCCTAAGGCAAGACAATGTACCTAACACTTTAGTCATAGGTGACTCTATAGTCCGACACACTGATGTCCCTCTCACCAGGTTGAACAAGGAGAAAATTACAGTCAGTTGCCTGTCAGGTGCCAGGATCTGCCACATAACGCATGCACTCAAGTCACTCCACAACAAGTACAAATATGACTCTGTCATTGTCCATGTTGGAGTGAATGACTTGAGACGTACTTCCCTGGACTACATGAAAAGAGACATGGAAGAGCTCTCGGATAATGTGGCCCAGGCAGGTATGACCCTAGCCCTGAGTAGCATCCTGCCTTCACCCAGAATGATACCACAATATAAGGACAAAATGATTGACTTCAACAATCGGTTAAGCTTCTGGTGTCATTCAAGGGGATCCAGTATCTGTCTGCCTGGGACGACATGATTGACAGACCATGATGCTTTGCCAGAGATGGTCTGCACCTGTCGCCTCTGGGATTCAGGTTACTGGCTAAGGTTCTTGCCACACCTATAGTGCCTTTTTTAGGCAAAGTTCAAAGAACAAAACCACCACCGTAACAGGTACAAGCATGCAAAATCTGACGGTAATGCTACTCAATGCTGGAAGTCTAAACCTCAAAATGCACTCTCTCGAGGCACTCCTAAAAATGGAGAACATCGATATGTGTGCAGTAACTGAGACCTGGTTCAAGGGTCCAGAGAGCACCCCTGCAATACCAGGCTACAACTCTTACCACACTTTTCGGCCACCAAAGCAGGACCAAAACACTAAAGGTGGAGGAGTGTCAATATTCACCAAGGATATTCACACCACCAGGCTAGTTGCCCAACACAATGCATCTGAAATTCTCCAGGTGCAACTAACACTAGGTAAGACTGCATTCCAAATTGTAGCTTGCTACAGATCCCCCACCATACCCCAAGATTCTCACTACACCTTTCTAAACATACTGAAAAATATTAAGATAGAACCAAACACCCTAATACTGGGTGATTTTAACTACCCTGCCATTAACTGGGAAAGATACTCATGTACCAACACCTTTGCCCAACGGTTCTTGGAATTCATAAATTCCAACGCCCTGGATCAACTAATTCATAGTCCCACCAGGGGCTCCAATATCCTAGACCTGGTCATTACCAACATGGGAAATCGATGCTCCACACCTATGGTCACCCCCTCGTTAGTCACGTCTGACCATAATCTAATCACCCTAACATCCACATCCCACCACCACCTCCCAGTAAGGAAACCTCCATAAAAAACTTCTCCAAAGCCAACTTCATGCTACTCAAGTCAGAAGTCACAAACTTCATGACACCCATGCAGACGGGAACTGAAAGTTCAACTGCTGAATCCTACACTAAGGCACTGTACGAGCACATCCACTCATGCATAAATCGTGCCATCCCAAATAGAACCAAGATGCTCTCATCCAAAAAAAAGAAGCCAATCTGGTGGTCCCCTGCCATAAACAAACTTTACAACAAAAGGAAGAAACTGTTGCAGAAAAGAGGAAAATCCTAGGATGCAAAAAACTTCCTTACCAGCTTCAGTAAGAAAGTGAGATCCCTCATAAAATCCTCCAAAGCTAGTTACGCAAATAAAATTGCCAAAGATTCCAAAGACAACAACAAGGCATTCTATAACTATGTCAAGAACCTAAATGGCAATGCTCAGATCTGCTCTGAGCTAAAACAGAATGGCATTAAATATACTGATCCGAAGGATATTGCCAATATCCTGGCAGACTGATTCAGTGCCAACTTCACCCCCCTCTCACCCCCTACATGGCCCATCTCAATACTGGAAGATTGCCAAATTCCGGTAATAACGGCCACACAGGTAAAAAACGCACTCTCCAAAGCTAAGAATATAGCATCCATGGGACCAGACGACATCCCAGGCTGTGTACTACATGAACTACAATATGAACTGGCACCTCACCTAAGTGTCATGTTTAATCATAGCCTCACCTCAGGTTTCGTGCCCACTGAGTGGCGCACAGCTACAGTTATCCCACTCCACAAGGAGGGATCCACCTTGGATCCCAGAAACTACTGTCCCATCAGTCTGACAAGCCTTATCTGCAAGGCCATGGAGCATATTATCATGGATCTTATAAACAAAGACATTGGCAACCTTCAAACACTGGACCCCACCCAGTTTGGGTTCGTGAAGGGCCGATCTTGTCTTTTGAACTTGATTGACTTTTTCAAATCAGTCTCCAAAGCCATGGACAAGGGTAAGGTGGTCCACACAGCCTATCTAGACCTTGCAAAGGCCTTTGACACCACCCCCACTCTGGAATCATAGATAAACATAGTAAGCTGGGCATTAATCCCTACATCACCCAATGGGTTGCTAACTGGCTTACTGACAGAGCCCACACTGTAAAAGTAGCCGACTCCAAATCTAGCTCCAGACAAGTGACAAGTGGAGTACCTCAGGGTTCAGTCCTGGGACCGCTCTTGTTTGGCATCTACTTCTCTGAAGTACAGGCCAACACTAAGGGACTCTGGATAACAAAGTTTGCAGATGACTGCAAACTGGGAGCCATTATTGAATCCCCAAATGATGTGGATACTCTACAAAAGAGCCTTACAGAAACAGATGCTTGGTGCCAGAGCCATGGGCTCAAGCTCAATGCCAAGAAATGTATAGTTATCCCCTTTGGGAAAAAACATGTATAAGTGAATTACCATATAGGTGGCAGTGCACTAAACACTGAAAGTTTAATAAGAGACTTAGGGACACAGGTGGACAGTGGTCTCACCTTCGATAACCACATCGCCACAACAGTCAGGAAATCCTTCTATGTGGCACATCTCATCACTAAGGGCTTTTCATCCAGAAAAAAGGAGGTCATTGTCCCACTGTACTCATCCCTCATTAGACCCATTATAGAATACAATGCCCCGTTTGGTATGTACCTCGCAAGACATCTGCAACAACTGGAAAGGCCACAGAAATACCTCACTAAAAGAATCACAGGCCTAAAGTAGATGCCCTATGCTGACCACCTTAAAAAACTCCAGCTATACTCTGTCGCATATC
Organism: Protopterus annectens; assembly: GCF_019279795.1. Lineage (NCBI taxonomy): Eukaryota > Metazoa > Chordata > Ceratodontiformes > Protopteridae > Protopterus > Protopterus annectens. The sequence continues at coordinate 1,600,526,016 of NC_056725.1, read as the reverse complement.
GTCTACTCAGAGGCGATCTTTGCTTAACAGACAAGGCCATGTCAAACCCAGAGCTGTTGGACATGCTACACTTAAAGAAATCCCAAACCCTCAGAGCCACACGCTCCAGGGATCTAAACCTTGTCATCACAATAAACAAAACATGCTGGAGGGATAGGTTCCTGACCCAGAGACTCCCCAGACTCTGGAATAGATTGCCCATACATGTCAAGCAGAGTGCCTCTTTGGTCCTCTTCAAAAGGAACCTTGACGATTGGATGGGAGAAAGGAAATTCACCCCGGGGATCATGTCAGTCACCCTGCTAGACAGGGGTCCAGGAAGTAAATAGTGTGGGAAGAAATAGCCAGGGAATTGTTATGGCTAGGCTTGTATAGGCCCTAGGGCTGATAGCCTAGTACCAACCTATGAACCTATGAACCTAAGATCATTCATACCATGGAAAGCTAAGCAGAGATCACTCCATAGGAATCTTTATGACATTGATTAGCGTGATAGACTTTTAGTCGATCAGCGTAACTAAGGGTACTGAGACCTGATATCTTTTTGTTGAGGAAACATTGTAGTTTCACAAGCTGTTTAGATGTTTGGTGAGATACTTCCTGAAGGCTGCATTAACTTCAGTGTTAGACTTAGTAAGGAATGAACGAAGTGGGATTATAACTTCTTTGGAAATGCTGTGCAAGGTAGAAAGATTTTCTAACCACTGCAGAGATATGGTGGTTAAAAGGAGAGTCTATTTTCAACATATGTACTCAAGTCCCTGATGGCTGTGTGAAATTTAAGTGGAATGTTATTCATGTCATAAGCAGTAGTGATATTAGATTTACCAAAGTAAACAATTCTGTATTAATTTGTGTTAAAAGTAAGCTCACGATTATTAGACCAATCTTTTGTTTGATCCAGACCATGCTTGAAAATTTGAGTATCAGAATGGAATTTGATGAGCATCCCTAGTTTGCAATCATCAGAAAACTTAGATAGCAAAATTCATTGATGTCAGTTTTTACGGGATAGAAATGTAAACCAAAAGTGAAGGGACCCAGCACACAGCCTTGTGGGACACCACTAGAGACATTTTTCTGTCTAGAGCAGATAACCCAACCTTAATGGTATGGTTTCTGCAAAACAACCAATTACCAATACAGGGAACTATGTAAGGGTCAATGTTGAATTAGGACAGTTTCTCAGTAATACTAACATGGGAAACAGGAGGCTATGCCAAGGTCTAGATAAGCAGTGTGGACGGTATGCCCCTTATCCACTGTCTCAATAACCCTTTCAAAGAACTCACCCAGGCTGAACATGCATGATCTGCCTTTTATAAAGCGAAACAGCTGTGGATCTGGGCCTATAAGGTCACGTGTCATTATTTATTTGTTCAGTCATAATGCATTGCAAAGCTTTGCAAATAATAAGTGAAATTAACACGCTTGTAATTTCTCAGGGTCAGAAGAGGGACCACCTTTATGCAAGGCACCACAGTTGCCACTCTCCACTTCTCAGAGACAAAACCAGTAAAGAGACTTAGGTTAAAGAGTGGATGGAGGGGGGATTGCTAAGTGGGACTTTAGAATTCTTAGCTGACATTCAGGGATACTTTCAGGATCCATGAATGTATTGTTTTTAATTTTGGAAAGTGTTAAAAGGACTTGGTCCAAATTGCTCGGGGGGGGGGGGGGGTGATGGGAGGGTTTGCGGATTGAAACTGTAACAGAATATGTCCACCTGTATATAAACAATGTTATTGTTGTCAGAGAAGAAGGTACTATTTGAGATTACTTTAGTGCACAATTGTAGGGTATTTCTAATATTCCTAATATAGCTGAAGAACACATTATGGTTATCTTTTGAACTAGTTGCAATCCTAAATTCGCAGCTGGCCATTCATTTTCTATTGGCAAGTTAGAGAGACTTACTTACTAGTGACAAATGCATTTTATAATTATGAACTGAACATATGTTAATGACAGCCAGGAGCACTTTCTTTTTATTATAGAGTTTGCTGATACAGCAGTTCCACAACATGCTTTTAGTTCTAAAGTTGCCATTATGCTTAATCTGTACTGGTACGGATGCCTCATCTATCTAAGATGGAATAAAATTCATAGCAGTAAGCAGCAGCGCAGTGACAAGGCTTGCTGAGGGACGATGCCATTAGTGATTGTCAATAAGATCAGTAAATAGTAAATAAATGGTCTTGGAGTAATTCCTGAATATAGGGGAGTTATCAGGGGCTTTTATGGAGACTATCACAACATGATGGTCAGATTTGACTATGCAGGGGGTAACAAGGTAACTGCTGCAACTGCGACAAATGTTTGGGAGGACAAGATCAGGAGGATTGATTTCTCAGTTGGGAAAGGGTTAATATCTCTGATGGGTAGGGGATGCAAAGAAATGTATCTGACTGACTGTCACCACAGATCTGAGTGAAACCCATTCAGTGAAAACATGGAAAGATAACAGATAACCCATCACAATTTGTACAACGTAACCACATGTTTTCTCACCATTGAGTTGTTTGCAATAGTTATGAATATTGACAGGTCCAACCCCATGCATTGTGAGTGTATAGGTTTATCACTCGCTCATATAAAAATAGATGAACTGGACCTAAAAATATAATAATGGCAAAAATCAGAGTAGAAACAACTAATTTTTATGAATAGTAGTAATACCAGAAGTTTTTTTATCAAGAAATAATAATAATAATAAGAGATTACTGGCTTACAAAGCTAACAAAGTTTAACATAAGTATAAAAAAGAACAAGGGTAGTGATACATGGTATTACAGAAAAGAAGCATCAGATGATAGTAAATATGAAAATAATTTAAAAGAAATGGTAGAAGAGTTTTGTAACACTTAAATAAGCTTTCAAATTCAGTAGAAAACAGAAATTCTGAAACCAAAAAAAAAAAAAAAATACCAAGAATTTGCAGTGTTAGTGTGCTTTGCATGCATCTTCTGCACTGCCACACGTGTATGCAGAACTGCACCAGTTTTCATGAAATGTGGCTTAGGTGTCTATGTTTGTGGATGAAGTCCTGCATTTGTTTAGTGTGACCTTTGACCAGCTTTTTTAATTCTACTGTACTAGATAAGTAAGTTCCAGATGAACTAAGGTCATCTATATCAGTCACTGCACTTAAAACTGCATATTGACAAAGAGCACTAGTAAAACCATTCTGAAAAGTGGGGGGCACTCATTATCCCAGTAACTCTATATTTGGAATTAAACTCTTTGTTAAAGGTTTTCACCGTTGATTTAGAATGTCAAGAATCACAAAGAAAATTCAGTATAATTCTTTGATCTAATTTATCACTCATGATAAATCTGAGTTGGGACTGGTGTGCTTTATATGCAACACAAATGCTTTCAACACAGTATATTTTTAAGATATAATAACAATATTATGGCAGGGTTAGCTCAGCTGTGTTGCAACAGATATTCTTCTGTGTTAGATAATACCCACATGGCAAAAGTAGTTGTAACCTAATTATGAAAATAAAATAAAGATGTCAGGTACCACAAGGTTTAATAATAGGACCTTTGATTCCCATCCTTCAGTTACATGCAGTAATAGTGCCTTCATAACTTCTAGGTTAGCTATATGTGCAGATGATGATGGTTTAACTGCAAGGTGACCTACTTACATTATCAGAATGGCTTACAAAATAAAATTTGATTCTTGTAAAACAAAATTAATTTTATTTTTATAAACTAATATTACAGAACTGGTGAAAGACAAAATAAAATAGGGCTTTCAAGTCTATCTGAGCATGTTACCTCAGAGTGCATTTATTTATTTATTTTATTTATTTTTATTTATTTTATTTTACATTTGATGACTGGGAAAGTCTGACTGGACACAGGTCCATTTTCAGCAGAGGCCTGGGGAGAAAAGCTCCACATACAACAATTACAATTCTGAAAGTGCTATATTTTATTTATTTATTTATTTTTTTACAAAACTGTAGTCATAAGGCATACAGTTGTGTATATAGGACCATATTTAACATTTCTTCATAGATGTGTATATCAATAGCAACAGAGTAAAACATTGTTTGGCAAGAAAAATTATTTTAGAAAAATTTGTTTGGCAGGGATAAAAGTATTCAGAAGGTAGTAGTAGTTAACAATGTGATCTTTGGCAGAATCCTTGCAACCTTTCAATGTAAGTGGATTAGCCTGGGGAGTTGCATGGGCACAGCCAATTGGTAATAAAGTGGGTTTTGAGTAGTTTCTTAAATAGTGAAGCAGAGCTGGTAGAAGTTATGTGCTTTGGGAGTGAGTTCAAGATTTTTGCTATTGTACAGCCAAAGAGTGTTTTACCTGCTTCATTCTTGTGTTTGATGACATTTATGAGATTTTGGTCTGTTGATCTTAAGGTTCGAGTGGTAGTGTAGGGCTGTATTAGTTCCTGTAGTGCTGGAGTTTTGTCAGGGAGGTAGTACAGTTTGTGGGCTGTGAAGAGTTGAGTTGTAAGTAGTAGATGGGGTAACTCAATCCAGTTGAGCTGTTTGAGGAAGAGACAGTGATGGGATCTATTAGAGGCACCTGTACAAACTTGGCAATCTTATAGCAAGATGCCATTTTGTTTTGTTCACTACGACGAAGATTAGTCAGTATTGGGGAGGCATAAAGTAGGGTGGATAATAGATGAGTTCTTGCAATGGTGGCTTTGGTATAGCTGGTCATGAATTGCCTGTTCCTATACAAGAGACCAATCTTTTTGTTTATGTTTTTGATTGTTTGAGCTATGTGTACATCAAATCTAAGATTGTTGTCAATTACTACTCCAAGGAGTTTGGTGCGTGTTGTTGGGGTGATTGTGGTATTGCCCTTGGAGTTAATTGTGAAGTCATTATTTAGTACAGGAGATCTGCCAGGACTGAAGAGAATTAGTTTTGTTTTGTTTTTTTGGGTTGAGTAGAAGTTTAATGCTAGAAAACCATGATTCAGCCAGAGTAAAGTTATTCTGTGTTATTGTTTGAAGTTCCCTTAAGGTAGGGGCGGTGCATATGATAGTAGTGTCATCTGCATATTGCACTATAGAAGCAGAGGGAGATGATGCAGCTATTTGATTTGTAAATAAGGAGAATAGTAAAGGACAAAGTATGGATCCTTGAGGGACTCCTACAGTTACAGGTAGAAGGGAGGATAGTTGGTCTTGCCAGAGCACTGCTTGTTGATGGCCAGTTAAATAGCTGTTGAACCACGATATGGTGTGGGAGTTTATGTTTAGGGTAGATAGATTTTTTAGAAGCATGCTGTGGTTGACCATATCAAAGGCTTTTGATAAGTCTAAGAAAACAGATGATACAAAAAGTCCATTGTTTCTATGGATGTTGACTATGTTAGTATATAACAGTAGTGCAGTTGTGGTACTATGGGAGGGCCGAAAGCCGTGTTGAGAAGTTGATATAAGGTTATTTTTAGGAGGTATTGCATTAGTTGTGTATGTACTACTTTTTCTAATATTTTTGATAAAGGCGATAGAATTGCGATTGGGCGGTAGTTGGTCAGCTCAAGAGAGCTTCTGCCTTTGTGGAGTGGAATAATGTGGGTATTTTCCACTGGTTAGGTACTTGGCATTCAGATATTGATCTGTTTTTGAGGATGGATACTGGGTAGGATATGGTTTCTGCTGATAGTTGAAGGAACTCAACGGGAAGTTTGTCAGCAGATAACGTGGTAAGTTTTAATTTTTTGAGGAGTTTAGTAATAAGTTTGTTGGTGCTGGAGACAAGGAGAAGGTAGAGGAAGTTTGTTGTGCAGTAGGGTTTGTAGGGGTTGGAGAAGGTGAGGGGCTGGTGGTGCTATTTAGAGTGTTGGAAACAGTTAGGACTGTTTCAGTAAAGAATTTGATGAATTGGGTGGGGGTGTCTTCACTGTTGGATGGTACTATGGGTGTGGCAGTGACGGTTTTGCCTGGGTGCAGTAATTTATTTACTGAGGCCCAGAATTTCTGAGCATTGTTAGCATGTTTTTCTTGTAAGGCTGTGTAGTATTTGACCTTATCAAGTTTTATAAGTTGTTTGGCCTTGTTCCGGAGTGCTGAGTAGTTTTGTTTTGAGGTTGTGGTTCTAATCACATGATATTGAGCCCAGGCTCTGTCTCTGTCCTTCGTTATGGTTTTCATTTCTTTTGTTAACCAAGGAGCATAGTTTGTCTTAACTCTGATGGTTCGTGCTGGTGCATGATGGTTTAGAATTTTGAGAAAGTTTGAGGTGAAGTAATCTACTGCCTCATCTAGGGGTAGGTGTTTTAGGGGAGAGGGAGTATTAAAAACATATTTGCTCTAGCACTGAGAATTTGTGATTTAAACTGGATTTATTCTGTCAATTTCCAGTATGTATAAAAACACAAACATATAGTACATTAGTTTTAGGTCATTGCTATATCAAAATTATTTTAAACATTTGTATGTAGGAAAAAATACTAAAATATTACCACTAAAATGCATACTTGTTTTTAATGTGAATTTCTTTTGAGTTAAATTATTCTATCTGCACACAGGTTAATTATATTGCCTGCATTCTTATCTGTATTCAGTTTTAGCTTTATTGCTTGATTCACTTATAAAACAGTCTAAATGTTTCCAAAAAATATAAATAAGCAATGAAACAAAATAAAATAGTGGGCCACCTGGCCTCCTTTACCAGTATAAGAGTAGTATCTTAATGCATTCTGAAGTGAAAGGAATTATCAATGAAACTAACCAATAAGTTTTCTTGTGAGAAACTGGTCTGATATTATGGCATAACATTAGATGCTACATAATAATATGTTATTTGCATAAGATTCAAACCTCCCTCAGAATGAGGTCTTATGCTCAAATCGCAAAATTTACACCATGTGTTAGAAGCAGGGCTATGTGACCATGTTGACCTTCTTCCTCATAAGCACTTCATGGAAAAGCTCAAGTAGCAATCTTTCTTCTACTTCTTAAAATCACGCTTTGTTTCATGGGATAGTGTCATCATGACTTTGGAAATAAAACTAGAAGTCAGTGTATATTATTGAAGGTATGGGTTTGTGGGACAAGTTATGTGCAATACGTTTTAAGATGATCTCATCAATCAAATATGGGAATTAATTAAAAACATTGCACCATATTCCAGAAGTACAAAGACAAAAAATTTAAATATTTAACCTGAGGTTGTCCAGTGTGTAGTGCAATGACAAAACTTTATTTTTCATACTGATCTACTAGAGGCATGCTTGATGTTCATTTAATTTTTTAAAAATGTACCTTTTACATTTTATTTATAAGCCTTTGACTTGGCTACATCTTTGTGACTCAACAAAATAAATGTTCTTGTCAGTTCTGAATAAGACATATTTTTTACTGTAATAACCCATGGTTGCAGCAACACAAAATGATACATATTTGTATCATAACCAGTGGTCAAGGTAATACTGAATGCTATGCATTTTTGCCATATCAATCCCTTGCTTTGGCAGTACAAATTATATATGTTTGTATCATAAAAATCCATGGCTATGTCAATACTGAAGGACTATAATAATAATAATTTAAGTCCAAGACACTACTGAATGATATGTGTGTATATGTATGTATCTATATATATATCTATATCTATATATCTATATATATATATATATATATATATATATATATATATATATATATATATCTGCACAATATAAAATCCATGGCCATAGGTGCCCAAATGCTTTAATACATCATGTGCAAATGTAGCATAAAATCGGCTTATCTAAAATGCAGCAAGATAACAGCCAAAAGGAAGCCTTCTTCTGCAGAGTTGCCTAAGTCTGCCATTTTGGTTTTAACTATACAATTACTCCATAGGTGATACATGTGTAGAAAAGACTGAAACAGCTAATTCCAGACAGGTAAACTGCAAATACTAGAAACAAAAAAAATGGTTTTGGAACCAAAGAGAAAACTTTAATACATTAAACAATATACAGGCTTTTACAAAATTGCTTCATCATGTAAAATTCATAGGACCATCAGTCAAACAATTTAAATACAAAATTAAAAGCACTTTAGCAAGGCATCATTCACCTGTATTGACTTGCTCACATAGCCTTTCAGAACAGGAAACTGATCTGCACAAAGTATGTTAATCCATTTGTATTCAGCATTGTTTGAATACAAATGGATTAATATACTTCCCCATCCCTCATTATTTCATTAACAACATGTAGATCTGCAAAGTTAAAATGATGCTGTTCACCCTTTTCATTAATTTGCTAGAAAAAGATCATTAGTATTAATGCATCTTCTTATAACTGACAAATGGTCACCAATGCACCTTTTTTAATATTTCCCTGTATAATATGCTTGACAGTCCATTCATATTGCAATGTAAACATTTTTAGAATCACAGTCTGCAAACATTTTAAACATATAACAGTTACGTGTCACAGGATGATTTTTTTTTTATTCTTGTACAAATACATACAATACTAACATCTAATGAATTGGAACATACCCTCTCTCTGACTATATATGTCTGCATGTTTGTTCTCTTCCCTATAACATTTGTTTTAAATTCTCTGACCTTTTATAACTAAATATAGCTGCATTTGTTAGCTGCCTAAAAGCATTGACACTGTTCAAAACATGCCAGTGTTTTTGACAATGTCATGTATTATATTTGTCTGCCTGTTGCATGACAGGGTCAGTCTGAGGCACTATCCATTTTCAGACTTGTTTCTATTTTGTGAGCCAACAGAGAAATTAGATTTATTCCTTCCTCTACGATCAGACATGACATTATATTTTCATTTTATTAAGTCTTGTCTGTGTAACACTAATATGAAAATCATCAGATATCTCATCAAGTTGTCTATTTAAAATATTACCTTTTTATTTAATCTTGCTAATCTTAACATTTGTCCTTTAACAATGTTATTAAATTTGATATACTTATCCTACACAAGTATATATTATTTTTTACAGCTTTCTTATATGCCATGGTGTCTACTTTCATCTTTTCTGCCTTGTTATCATTATATCTACAAAGATAAGTTCATCATCAGAAAAAGTATTTTTAAAATGTAAAACACATAAAAAAACAAAAAAACCTGCAGTTTGATATAAATAATTAACTCCAATTAATTTAGAAAATCTAATTGTTCTACAGCTACACAGTCCAATTCCCAAAGAATTGCAACAATGTTTCCAGAGCTGTTAGCAATGGGAGTATTCATTGCTAAACCTTGCAACAGTAAACAAAACGTACCCTGAAAAATAAATGCATTATTTTATAAAACAATTAGAGCAAAAGATCACAACTGGTTTTAATATTTAGGTTTGACAAATGAGTGGGCTTACTTATATATTTCCTAACAGATTCAATCCAAAGTCTTTTGAGATTGCTTTAATAAGTGGGTCTGCATCTAATGTTGATAACAACCTCACATTCAGCCATCATGTAGCAGCAGTGGTCAGAAAAGCCTTTTACTTGGTTCATCTCATAAGTAAAGGGATTGCATCTGGAAAAAAGGAAGTTATTACCTCGCTATACTCCTCCCTCATTAGACCAGTAATTGAGTGTAATACCCCATTTTTGGATTTACCTCTCCAAACATCGGCACCAACTGGAAAGGCCACTGAAATGGCTCACAAAGAGAATCCATGACCTCCAATACCTGTCCTATGCGGACAGGCTCAAATCTCTATCATTCTACTCGGTATCATACAGATTGCTCAGGGGTGATCTGTATCTCGCCTACAAGGCTACATCAGACCCTGCTCTACTAGAGATGCTCCATATCCGTAAGTCTAACTTCAACGCATTACCCACTCAAAAGGCCTGTATCTAATATGTGATATTAACAAACCCTGCTGGAGAGACAGGTTTGTCTCCCAGAGGCTGTCCCGTCTATGGAATAGACTTCCCATACATGTCAAATAGAGACCTTGCTGACCCTCTTCAACTACAACCTTGATGAGTGGATGGGAAACCACAAATTTGTCCCAGGGGTTCCACCTGTGTCCCTCATTGACAGGGGTGACAGGTGCTGACTGAAGTTTCTTTTGGGGGATAAACTCTTGACTAGGCTTGTAAGGGCCCCTGGGCCATTAGCCTAGTAACCTCCTATGATCCTATGAGTCTATGTATGAAAACAAAGTGTTATACATTCAGTGGCAGTATACCAGGTATACAGAAGTTTCAAAAAGACAGCATTGCCCTTGTTAAAACTCTGTGAACCAGATAGTGTGTTCTTTAGTTTATGTTATAAAGAATTTGATAAAGGTTCAGTGATCCACCCTCTAGCAACTATAATTAGTCTCATAAGGGAGGACCTTCATAACTTTATGGATCTTAGATAGGCCATCATGTAAGTATAGAGGGATGTGGAGTATGAACATAATTCACTGTATCAATAGGATATGAGCCATCCAAGTGAATGTTACAAACCTCAATGTTTACATGCATAATAATTCTATTACCTTATTCTTAGAGGCTTCTAGTAAACATCAATATCACTCAGCAGTTGCAAAATTGAATTATTATGTAATAGTCAGTATCAAGCATGATCTCCGCCCCCATCAGCACTCTTAATAACACTTAGTTTATTCTGCACTAATGATTTTATGGTAGCCCTTTCATTTCAACTAAAATTTATAAAATGATTTACAGATCCTGTTAGGTTTATAATTCATGAGTATCATTCTCAGAAGTAGTAGGAAATATATGAATCAAAGGATTACTAATGGCAACAAAGGTACTTTATTTTTAAAACCTTTCTAGAGTAGTTAAATCATTATTAGCAAATTAAAGTTTCAAATTCAGTTGGTATATAGACAGTCTTAGCTCTGTTAAAAACTGTAATATATATCCTCATTTGCTGTACGTATAAATGTTAATCTCTTATTAAGAATAGTTATCCCATTAGCAATAATTTGACAAATTAAAAAATATATTAATTTGGTGTACCTTCTTTGTTGCCTAAAATGACTTTGAGTTGTCAGACACTGATAACCTCTACCTCCTCCAAACTCATCTTGTTTGCTTCTGCTCCTGTTTTCCTTGTCAGGTAATTGAAAAGGGGTTGTTTGTAGCAGTGGAGGAAAATCCAAAGGGTCCAGTGCAGATACAATATGGGCGTCCAGCTACAGATGTTTCTGTTAACACTTTATTATGGGAGTCGGTGTTCTGAGATGTGTGTGACTCAGGTATAGGTTATTCCTTTCACAGCCAAGAAAAAGCATGGCTACTTTTAAAATCTTGAGTGTCCACATTTAACTCTCATTTCTTTGTCAGGATAACACACTGTCCAAATAGCACTATTTTTTTATGACATCATCATACAATTGTTCATGCAGATTATAATGGTTATGACATACAAGGGACTGATGGAGTTCATTAATTCCTTGTACTAAATTCCCCTTTACAGGTTCAAAATATGCATTCACTAATTCACGTACTCTAACATAAGCTTAAGTGCCTACCATTGCTCCGACAATTCCGGGTAAGTATTATCATAATCCAGTATCTTCTGAATTCATAAACCACATGGAACTAAGTTAAGGCAAATATATGCATAAAAACGAAATCACTGGGATTTAGTTTCTAAAACTAAAAATTTACTACAATAGTCTTCTGTTTGAGGTGTATTATTAGATAAAGTTCTTTGAACTGTCTTACCATTGTCTCTTAAAAGTGAGTTATCTTTCTCACCTGCAGCAGATGTACTAAACATTGGGATGTATTAACATTAAGTCAGATCCTTCCTTTGGGTAAAAAGTACTGACATATGTATCCATATCTATCAGTATATATATATATATATATATATATATATATATATATATATATATATATATATATATATATAAAACAGAGGACCTGTCATAACACTAACTCTTCGTTTCACTGAAATTCAGATGGTTAAACCCATTTCATTGAAAACTCATTTCAAAGAAAAGCAAAAAAGTGAATAGAAAGTCATTTCTTATCATAGGAGTTATTAGAGAAGTAAGTCTAGCTCAGAGTGTTTGTGAATTGCGATGGTCAGCACCATGTTGTACCCCCAGATCTCTAGATATCTGTCTTTGCTCTTGACAACTGATTCTCTGTGTGTGGTGTTTCTTTCTTTTCTCTATAGTTGTGTGATCGTGGAGTTAGCATATACAAGTAAGGGGTGTGGGGAGTGCAGGAGGGTGGCTTGTCCCCCATGCAAAAACATATTTTAGGATATATTTCTTGTAGAGATGGTTTCTATGAAATGGGTTCAGCCATTTGAATTTTAGTAAAATGAAGATTTAGTGTTATGACACAGACCCATACACACACACACACACACACACATATATATATATATATATATATATATATATATATATATATATATATATGGATCCCTATCAGATGATAGAAATTTCATATGACTGAAACTCATTTGGCTGAGACCATAAGAATGAAATTTCAAAATACTGAAAAATCACTTGACTGAAACCCATAATACTGAAATCTTACAATGCTAAATTTCAACATACTGAATTGTAAGGTGGACGATATAAAACCAGAATAGGTGGGGGGGCTATGCCCACCACACCCCCTGTCGTGGGGAGTTGTACCCCCCATCCCCCAACTATATATACTAACTCCAGGATCGCACTACAGTGGGAAAAATTGGATATACCTTTTCCCCACTGTAGTGCGATCCTGGAGTTAGTATATATAGTTAGGGGGTGTGGTGGGGTGTAGCCCCCCCACCTATTCTGGTTTTATATCATTCAGTTTGCAATTCAGTATGTTGAAATTTAGCATTGTAAGATTTCAGTATTGTGGGTTTCAGTCAAGTGATTTTTCAGTATTTTTAAATTTCACGTCTTATGGTCTCAGTCAAATGGGATTCAGTCAAATGAAAGTTCTATCATCTGATAGGGATCCATATATTTTTTATATATATATATATATATATATATATATATATATATATATATGGATGTCCAACAAGTTATCAAAGAGGATATCTTTAAAAAAGCAACTGATTGAGCGCTCTGTTGATCAGCATCTGATCAAGAGGAGCAAAACAAAAGAATAATTCTTGTTTTTGGCAGAGGTCACACCATCTTATGCCCCCACACCCCTGCTAATTATATATACAATTTCCAAGATCACAATACAGTAGAGAAAGGGCAAAATTCCCTGATCCCCACTATACCACAAATCTGGCACAAAACAACTGACAGCATGTTCGATTGGCTGATTTTTGATTAGCTGGGCCAACAGGCTTGTGGGTTCAACAAAGTCACCATTCAGCAACTTCTTCTTAACTTATATATGTGTGTGTGTGTGTGTATGTGTGTGTGTGTGTGTGTGTGTGTGTGTGTGTGTGTGTGTGTGTGTGTGTGTGTGTGTGTGCGCGCGCGTGCATGAGTGTAATGCCCTAGTTAGAGATGGCAGGTTAGTTCATTTACTCAGGCTCAGAACCTCTACATTGGTTACAGGAGGCAGGAGTCTGAATCCTCTACAACAATTACCTTAATGCATTTTCAAGGTCTATTGAGTTTCAGGAATTGTGAGTTTTTCAATGCATTTTTATGGAATTGTGAGCTGACTAGTGAGCTTCATGAGAGGAGGAGTTGACCGCTGCTGATGCTAAGCTTATTTTCAATGTGCAACTGTTTTCTTTAGTAAATGGTTGTTAATATTTGTGCTAGAGAGCATGAAACTAGAGTTAGTAGCACAACATGTAGCATATTTGTTTTTAATGCAGAAGGTTGTGGGTTCTACTACCACACCATACAGATGGACTGCTGCTGCTGTTTTGTACTTTTTTTTTTGGGGGGGGGGGTACTGCAGTCCTGACTGTTTCCTCCTTTGGATGAGATGCCTAGTTACTATGAAGCCTCTTTCATTTTGCCATCCATTCCCTATTGCAGTATAACCCAGTTGCCATTTTTATAATGTAACATAGGGAATGTATTCTTTAAGGGCAAAAGGCATTAAGTTTACAAACAAAACACTGAAATATAACGTTGTTTGCTAGCAGTAACCACTTCATTAGTTACAAATCTCTTTAATGTAAAATTATTCAGATGACACTTTTGCAGAGATTGTGCATATTGACTGATATTGGTGGATTGTAATGACAGGCGTTTGAGTGGTCTTCTATGGTTGAAATGTTCTGAAATAGGCAGTTTTCTCATTATTGATTCATACATTTTGTTTCATTGCTTACTGGAAAAATATTCACATTTAAAACACACTCTAGCAAGTGGTGCAGTATTATACAAGGAATATAATTTAATACAATCTGGAAGGCTAATAAAAGAACACATGCATGTATGCATGATTCTAAAAATGTGTGAAAGGGGCCTATGGTTTGAAAACAGCCCAAAGGTAATCTTAATTCACCACTGGCCAAATACATTTTGTTTGAATATGGGTTTCAGTGCTGTTTCACTGAATGTGAGTTTCAAGGGCAGAAAAGTTTGCGGTTAATGCCAGGTCTGTTTCCATTGTGCAAATGACCTCTTCTGTTTAGAAAATGGTTATTAGTGTTTGTGCTATAAAATTTGAAATAAAAGTTTTAAATTAAATCCAAATATCTGTAATCATTGTAGAAGTAAAGAAGAAACTAATATGCACACTGACAGATTTGAATAGTGTTTATGGCAACTAGGGAGAAATAGCAAAGTAATGGGACATTGGAATGGCTGTGGGGGAGGGACTGGTGTGAGTGTGTGTGTGTGTGTGTGTGTGTGTGTGTGTGTGTGTGTGTGTGTGTGTGTGTGTGTGTGTGTGTCTGTGTGTGTGTGTGTGTGTGTGTGTGTGTGTGTGTGTGTCTGTGTGGGTCCTGATCTGTTACCCTGCCTGGGCCCCATTTGACCATGATCTAACATACGTTGATCATACATATGTTCAGCATCTGAAATTACACATGTGCAACATGCATGTTATAACAGCCATGGTAGGGCTGTCAGGACATTTATGGAAGCACAAATAGAGTCCAGAATGCATGTATTATCATAAATAACTTGAACTGTAAAGTACATGCAAATTGAACGAGTGAATGGAAAATGCATGTTCACAGTATGATACAGTATATTTAGTGGTAGTTACCAGAATAATATGCCAAAAGTAACACAGATGTGACATTTCATGTACACCTGTGCCAACAGTACTGGTCTACAATAGGGAAGTTGTGTAAAAGTTTTAATGCATTGCTTACCCAACAGCATATAGGTTGATCTGCAAGGCCATGGAATGTATTATCATGGAACTTATAAACAAAATCATTGGCAACCTTCAAACACTGGACCTCACCCAGTTTGGGTTTGTGAAGGGGTGATCTTGTCTCCTGAACCTGAATGACTTCTTCGAATCAGTCTCCAGAGCTGTGGACGAGGATAAGGTGGTCCACACAGCCTATCTGGACCTCGACAAGGCCTTTGACACACCCCCCCTGAAATCATAGATAAACTTACTAAGAAGGGCATTAATCCCTACATCACTCAATGGCTTGTCAACTGGCTTATTGACAGAACCCACACTGTAAAAGTAGCCGACTCCAAATCCAGCTCCAGACAAGTAACATGTGGAGTACCTCAGGTTTCAGTCCTGGGACCGCTCTTGTTTGGCATCTACTTCTCTGAAGTGCAGGCCAACACTAAGGGACTCTGGCTAACAAAGTTTGCAGATGACTGCAAACTAGGAGCCATTATTGAATCCTCAAATTATGTGGATATTGTACAAAAGGGCCTTACAGAAACAGATGCTTGGTACCAAAGCCATGGGCTCAAGCTCAATGCCAAGAAATGTATAGTTATCCCCTTTGGGAAAAAACATGTACCCAGGAATTACCACATAGGTGGCAGTGCACTAAACATCAAAAGTGTGATAAGAGACTTAGGGACACAGGTGGTCAGTGGTCTCACATTCGATAAGCACATCACCACAACAGTCAGAAAATCCTTCTATATGGCAAACCTCATCACTAAGGGCTTTTCTTCCAGAAAAAAGGAGGTCATTGTCCCACTGTACTCATCCCTCTTTAGACCCATTATAAAATACAATGCCCTGTTTGGTATGTACCTCTCAAGACATCTGCAACAACTGGAAAGGCCACAGAAATACCTCACTAAAAGAATCACAAGCCTAAAGCAGATGCCCTATGCTGACCATCTAAAAAAATCCAGCTGCACTCTGTCACATATCATCTACTCAGAGGTGATCTCTGCTTAACATACAAGGCCATATCAAACCCAGAGCTGTTGGACATGCTACACTTAAAGAAATCCCAATCCCTCGGACCCACATGCTCCAGGTATCTAAACCTTGTCATCACAATGAACAAAACATGCTGGAGGGATAGGCTCCTGACCCAGAGACTCCCCAGACTCTGGAATAGACTGCCCATACATGTCAAGCAGAGCACCTCTTTGGCCCTCTTCAAAAGGAACCTTGATGATTGGATCGGAGATAGGAAATTCACTCCGGGGATCACGTCAGCCACCCTGCTAGACAGGGGTCCAGGGAAGTAAATATTGTGGGTAGAAATAGCCAGGGAATTGTTATGGCTAGGCTTATATAGGCCCTAGGGCCGATAGCCTAGTACCAACCTATGAACCTATGAACACACCAGGAGGGAAATTCAGTCCACTTTATCCACCAAGAAAAATATGTGTTTTTTTCACATAATTTTTATTGATTTTTCATAAATACAAATGCAACAAAAATGTTAAACAGTATAAACAAATCTAATCATATACAATGTCCATAACAGCTGTAACTTTGTCAATACATTCACATTTTATCTAACAATTTTTTAAGTTTTAACCAAGCTAGTTTTTTATGTGTCATTCTTGTAGTTCTTAAAGTTATAGTCGTTAATTCTCTATACAAACTATTTTGGCCAGTGATATAAATTCCACAAAAGGTGTAATTGTCTTACTTTTCCAGTTTGAGGTAATGGTTTTTCTTGCTATCACAAGGAGGGACCAGAGGAGGTGCACTTGTGTACCTGGAACATACACTGGAATCGGAGCATTAAATAATAACAATGAATCAGTGACTTCACATTTATCCGACCACAACGCTTTAATAAAGGATTTGAATTCCGACCAAAAGGGAATTACAATATTACATTTTATAAACACATGTACCCAGTCTGCATATAGTGCTTCTTCACATCTGCAACATATTGATGCCTCATTACCTGATATTAATGCTATTATCTGGGGATTGAAAAAACTTCTGTGAATAAATTTCCATGTGTAAATTTTCCAAATGGAAGATGATGTAGTATTACTAACTGATTTAAATATTACTGATTTCTCTTTTTCGGAAAATCTAGATTTATTATTTTTTTTCTGCATAGTTGCATAGGTACTCATCTGGAGCAGGTAAATCCATTCACAATGTCCTATATAACCTTGACACTGATAGTCCATCATTTGAGCATAGTGTGTTAATTTCACAAAAAAGTGTTAGAATTTTGGGTCTAGGTATGGATTTCACAATTTGATTTATTTTAAACTCACTAACTATATGCTCTCTAAAAGTGTGTCTGCTTAGCCAGTTGTTTTGATTTACGTTATATCTTGCTATGAGAGAGGTTGCCTCCTGTCTTTAATTGTGATCAAGAATCTGATACCAGAAAACTAGCTAATTTCCTTTCATTTCTATTATTTTTTTAATTTATAAGAGTCCAAGCATTTATGTGTTAATGCTGTGGGAAACATAATAAATAAAAGATTTCTCATCTTATAATCTTTGAACATTAGCTGTTTGAAATTGTTTACTATGTAATTAACAAATGGAGAGAATTTTTTTTACTTGTATTAAAGCAAATGTTTTTTACGACAAGGTAAACTTTTTCTGCATCAGAAAACATATCATTGTTTAAACTTTTTCTGCATCAGAAAACATATCATTGTTTATTGTTTCCTCACAATTGCCTAGTAATATTGCTTTATGTAGATTTTTCCAATTAAAAGTATATTTGCTATTTAGCCACTGACTTTCAATGTTAAAGATAATTGATTCAGTATATAGTTCTAGATGTGGAAATGAGATTTCACCCTCTTCCCAACTTCTGCAAAGCCATGAATGACTAATCCTTGTTTTTTTTTTTTTTGGAAACCATAACAATTTTATTAATAGAGAGTTTAGTTGTTTCATTATTTTTTGGAAGGGGGTGCTAAGATGGCTTGAAAGACATACAGAATTTTGGGTACTATGGTCATTTTAAGTAATGATAGCCTTTCCTCCATGGTGAATAACATCGTATTCCATTTGTTTAAGTAATATTTAATGGTGTCTATTAACATTATGAAATTTGGGCGGCCACGGTGGTGCAGTGGTTAGCATTGCTGCCTCACAGCAAGAGGTTCTCCAGTTCGATCCTCGGCTGGGGTGCCTTCTGTGCGGAGTCTGCATGTCCTCCCTGTGGTCGCGTGGGTTTCCTCCGGGTGCTCCGGTTTCCTCCCACATCCCAAAGACATGCTGCAGGTGGATTGGACACTCTAAATTGGCCCTAGGTGTGCATGTGAGTGTGCCTTCTGTGGAAGGTTGGGCGCCGGGCTGGCAACTCGACACCGTAAAACTCCACTGCCATTCAATGTGCGGACAAAGTGATCCGCTGTGGCAACCCCTAACCGGGAAAAAGCCGAAAAAAGAAGAAGAAGATTAACATTATGAAATTTGCTTTCCTAGTGTCTTTCCAACTTCCTTTAATTGTTAATTGTTTTTTTCTATGAATTTATTATTATTTCATGATTTCTTTATTTATATATATTATAGATATTCTATATATATATATATATATATATATATATATATATATATATACATTTTCATACATTAACATATGTATAAAAAATTTTTATATTTTTATACATGTACTTATATATGTTCGTATATCTTGTTGCATATTGTATAGAAACATATTTTTAATTCTACATGGCTTTAGGTTTTTCTTGATATAAGTGGTTATTATGAACGACTTGAACTAACAGCATTGTAACAGTCACTATGACTACTTGCCTGATTTAAATAAATTACTTGATTGAATTTAATTAAGTGTAATTGGTTAGTATATTTAAAGACTGTTCTGTGATTAGTAAATGAAATCTGATGAAGCGTGCAGCGTTTGGCATGTGAAAGCGCTCATTCTTGTCTACAATTAAACTTTGGAATTTTATGTGCATCGTAGTGGTGGTCTTGTCCTGTATTTTCATTATTGTTTGGTTTCTTTTCTGGAATCGAGACCTTTGGAGAGCAGCTGTACCTTGTTTCACTTCACTATTTTGAATTAGTGAAAATTCGATCTAGTGTATGGAACCCATATATATATATATATATATATATATATATATATATATATATATATATATATATATATATATATATATATATATATATACATATATGGGGATATATATAATTATATACCATGTGTGTGACTGCATGGATCTTCCAGAAGATGCAGACATGCAAAATCAGTAAAATATGTTATCATGCTCGCATGTAATTTTTAGGTTATCAATTAGTTTGAGCAAAATAATAAATACACATATTGTTAGAACTATAAATAATATTGTGTCTATTCTTTTCCCCATATAGTTTATTACATTGCAGACTTATATTCCAACAGAAAACATAATACTTCATTTTGTTTTAACAGACAGAATCAGTTTACCCCAACATTACTAAGCATTAGAAGTAATTGAATTAACTTCATGCATTTATCCAGTCAGTAAAATGTGATTATCATTTTAAAAGAACATCACTGAATAGCTTTGTAAATAAAAACACTTCTAGTACCTTTTTTTGAGTAGATTCAACTAGGATAACATCCCTGTAGTGTGAAAAAGCTGATATAGTTCGTATTAGAGAACAGCAGCTGAAATCTGATGTCCTTTTCGTCACAGAGCATCGTGCAATGACAAAAGTTCAAAGGTCGCATATTTCCTTCTTTCACATAGTAAATCAACTGGGAAGCTGCAATGAGTGAAAAAATGGCTGTACTGTGTTCGAGACACTAAATAAGTGAAGCTTTTTGCATTCTAACAAGAAAATCATCTCGAGGGCAAAGTTAGCAGGATTTACATCTGTTTATGGAGGGAAAAGGAACCTAAACATGCACAATCATTGAGGTGAAGGTAAAAAAGAAACTGTTTTACCAGAAACTTGTGAAATATCAAAACTGACAATGCCTACCCTATTAATGAATACAATAAATAAGACAGTATGCTTTAAAACAGATATACTCAGTTATAAGTACAAAATATTAGTTTCTACCCATTATTACTCCCATTACTGGCATATTAGAATAAATAACAAGTCAGAGTAAACTTGGCAAATGTATTTACACTGTCCCTCCCATGCAGTTCCCACTGCACAACACTATCAAATTAAAAGCACATATTATTACTTTCACCTTCTATCAGCAGTTTTACTAAAATGATCTAGTGCCATTAAGATGTTAATAGCTTTGTATTATATATATTTTAATCTGCATAAGGGCACATATAAAATACATAAGCTGTTGATAATATACTAGTTGTAGTTGGTATTTAAACAAGCTGCCACTCCAACAATCAGCAAGTAGATCATGACTGAACTGCTTGTTTCTATATAAGGCTTTATATATATTTTTTCTTCTCTTATTTTACTTCTACTTCTAATGTATTTTTAGATTCTTTTTGTAATTTTCTCCGTTTTTCAACTTGTATATTGTTGTGCATATTAATTTTTTTTTTGTCATTTAAAATTGTTGCTTACCTGTTCTGGAGCTTTTCTCCCCGGGCCTCGACTGTAAACGGATGTATGTCCAGCTTGACTAGCCCGGTCAACAAATGTAAAATAAATAAAAATAAAATATATATATATATATATATAAATAAATATATATATATATATATATATATATATATATATATATGTGTGTGTGTGTGTGTGTGTGTGTGTGTGATAGAAGCAGCTTTTTTACCTTTATCTTAGTATTTGTTTATTTGGGTTCAAAGAATTTGGATAAATTCTGTCAGATGAGTAAGGTTACAAGTGACAATAAAAACATTTACTTTCCTTTTAGTTTTTTCTTGGTATTTTTATCATTTGTGAATGAATTACCATTGATAGCCTGTCTTTTCAGACTAGGTAATGAAATTTCCATATATTCTATTTTATCCAATAGTTTATTCTTTCTGACAAACTCTGCTGCTTCTTCGAAGTTGTTGTATATTTTTTGTACATCTGAGAGAGTAATTTTAATTCTTGCAGGGAACAAGATCTGAGATTTTATATCAACTTTCTTCAAGCATTTGATAAGAGGGACACATTCTTTTCTTTTTGTTATTGTAGTGGAGGTATAGTCATTATGAAACCTTATATTTTTCCCTTCAAGTTGTATTGGATTTCCCGACCAAGCTGTTCTTAATACTAAGTCCTTGTCCTGTGTAGATAAGAATTTAACTATGAGAGATCTCACTGCATTAGGGTTTTTAGAGGCAGATGTGTTGGCTAAAGACCTGTGGGCTCTCTCGATCCCAAATGAGAGAGACTCAGTAAGGTTTAATATTTTGGGCAGCCATTCATTTAAAAAACTGGACCATGTTATTTCCTTCCATCTTCTCGGGTGCCCCATGTATTCTGACATTGTTCCTTCTTAATCTGGATTCCAGATCTTCGACTTTCTCAAGTAAATGATTATTCTGTTTTAGAAGGATGTCAATTTGGGTGTCATTTTCCATTTGTCTTCCAACAATGTCATTTACAATTTCCTGTATGGCTGCTATTTGTTCTGAGTGTTTGGTTATAATTTCCTTCAGGTCTTCTATTTGTTTCTTCCTTTCCTTTTTCATGTTCTCCATAATCTTTTCTAAATTATCCATCTTCATTGAGAGGTCCTGGATGCTGGAAATTATTGTGTGAAGTTCCTTTTTCATGGAACTGTCCTGAGGAGAGGCTCTTTTTCCCTGAAGGAAAAATTAATTTAGTTGACAATGTTTTAGCCTTGAAGTTTTATACCAGGAAACAGAATTTTGAATTGCAATTTAATGAGACAGGCAAAGAAACAATTGGTGCTAATTTGGATAGTACACATGGGAGGAAAAAGAGAAGTATATGCAATCCACCATTACACCCATTGATAGATACCTTTGAAAAATTGGTGCTGGAGGATATTTATAGGATACATATTTTGGATAAAAAGGTCCCTTGGAACTTAAATAAAGACGAATACAGTTTACTAATGGATTTGAGAAGAGATAAAACAATACGCATAATGACCTCAGATAAAGGGGGAGGGGTGCTTTTTTACAAAAATGAAGATTTCATAAATGAGATGCAACAACTTAGAGCTGGGAGAAAGAAAGATGTTTGCAAGAGTAGTGAGGAGCAGAAAGATCAGGTTGGGTAGTTGCATGAGCATAGCCTGTGGTTGGAAAGGTAGTGTTTTAGTTTAGTTTTAAATAGAGTTGGAGGTTTGGGTTGTCAGGTCAGGAGGAAGTTGATTCCATATTTTACCAACTGAGTTGGAAAATATGGAGTTACCTGCAGTGTTCTTAGATAGAGAGGTTTGGATCAGTATTTTACTAGACGAGCGAAGGTTTTTTAGGTTGTTGTAAGGCTTAATAAGGGTGGAGAGCATAGGTGTATAATCAGGGTGGTGGAGGGCTTTATGGGCTATAGAGAGTTGGTAGTATTCAATCAGGTGGGGTAGCTCTAGCCATCCTAGGAGGTGGAGATTTCTGCAGTGATGTGTTTTATATGGGGAGGCAGTGGCAAATCTGGCAATGTTATTGTAGGTAGAGGTAAGCTTATTGATGTTATATTTGGAAAGGTTAGTATATATAGCGGAAGCATATAGTAGTGTAGAGATAAGATGAGTTCTGGCTATGGTAGTTTTGAGTGTTTGGTTATAATTTCCTTCAGGTCTTCTATTTGTTTCTTCCTTTCCTTTTTCATGTTCTCCATAATCTTTTCTAAATTATCCATCTTCATTGAGAGGTCCTGGATGCTGGAAATTATTGTGTGAAGTTCCTTTTTCATGGAACTGTCCTGAGGAGAGGCTCTTTTTCCCTGAAGGAAAAAGTAATTTAGTTGACAATGTTTTAGCCTTGAAGTTTTATACCAGGAAACAGAATTTTGAATTGCAATTTAATGAGACAGGCAAAGAAACAATTGGTGCTAATTTGGATAGTACACATGGGAGGAAAAAGAGAAGTATATGCAATCCACCATTACACCCATTGATAGATACCTTTGAAAAATTGGTGCTGGAGGATATTTATAGGATACATATTTTGGATAAAAAGGTCCCTTGGAACTTAAATAAAGATGAATACAGTTTACTAATGGATTTGAGAAGAGATAAAACAATACGCATAATGACCTCAGATAAAGGGGGAGGGGTGCTTTTTTACAAAAATGAAGATTTCATAAATGAGATGCAACAACTTTTATTTGAGGAAACAACATATGTGGCAGTTTCTAAAAATCAAAGTAATGTTTTATATTCTTGAATAGATTCATATATGGAGGAATATTTGGTGAATAATAGAATTGATACTGAAGTGCATGATTTTTTTGTATGGACAATATTACACCATTCTGGTATTCTTTGGAATACCGAAAATACACAAAAACATTAATAAACCCCCTTTAGACCCATTGTGGCTGCAATAGAGTCCAAGACCCATCCTTTCACAGTATTTATTGATCAAAGTGTACAGCATGTTGTAGAAAAGACACCTCTTTTAGTCAGGGATTCATAGGATTTTTTGGGTTTACTTAAACGAGAATTGTGGTCTAGTGAATTGATATTTTTAACCATAGATATTAAGGACCTTTTTACAGCCATTCCAAAAGTTGAGGGGTTGGAATTTTTTGAAGAAACTTTATTTCAGTATTCTAATCTACCACATGACCAGGTGACTCTTATTAGTGAACTTATGAGCTTGGTCTTGGAGAATAACTATATTTGGTTTGAAGGGGAATACTATCAACAAATCCAAGGTGTTGCCATGGGGGCAATTTGTGCACCAGTTTATGCTAATCTAGTTCATTTAGGTTGGGAAGGCGGAGTCAAATTTTATTTATTATTATATTTATTCCAGTTTGATGACCGGGGAGGTCCACTGGGCTTGGGGAGCCCATTTTCAGTGAAGGCCCGGGGAGAAAAGCTCCAACAATACATAGTTACATGAACAATTACTAAGAAACGTTGCATAACTGCCAAATAAATAGGTAGCATTCATAATGAAACAAACAATTACAATTTTGTTTAGGTGTAAAAAACAGGAAAATGGCCTAAAATCTAGATTTTACGTTATAGTTATATATACATAATACAAATGAGCAAGGTTAGCTAGGTGAGAGTTTAGCCAGGAGTAAAAGTGGAGGAAACTTTGAAAGGTATAGGATGAAGAGTATAGTTGCATTTCCTGTTTGAGTAAAGGTGAGAATGAAGAAGAGTTTTAATGTTTTGGAGGTTATCGCAGGTCATAAGAGTGGAGGGAAGAGCATTCCATTTTTTGGCTAAGGTGAAGGAAAGCAGAAGTTGACCAGCTGGGTGCTTGGGTTTGTGGATTGTTGTTAGGTTTTGGTGGGTAGATCTAAGTGTTCTATGGGGAGTATATGGTTGTAGGATATTGGATAGTGCAGGGCACTTGGTAGGTTGGAATAGTAGTCTATAGGCAGTCGTGATTTGGAGAAAGTCAACTTGGTTATGGAGTTCAAGCCAGTTTAATTATTGAAGGGAGGAACAGTGATGAGAGGAAGATTTGGCTTTGGTAGCAAATCTGGAGATTTTATTGTAACATACTTCTAGTTTGGAGGATAGTGAGGAGGATAAATTAGTAAGCAGAGGGGTGCCATACAGTAGAGAGGGAAGGAGATAAGAAGTGGCAAGAGTTAGTCTGGTAGCAGGAGAGAGGAAGTGGTTGTTTCTATAAAGTAGACCGACTTTTATTTGGGTATTCTTTATGTTTAGCTGGATGTGAGTATTAAATTTTAGATGTTCATCAATAGTTACACCAAGACGTTTGGGGGAGGGAATGACCTCTAAAATGGAGTTGTTATGGCTGATTATTTGGAATGAGTTTTTATCAATAACGGAGGACTTAGAAGGAGAGAATAGAAGGATTTTAGTTTTGCTAACATTTAATGAGAGGTGATTTTGGAGCATCCAGTTTTCCGTAGTAGAGAAGGTTGTTTGTGTCAGTAGTTGGAGATTTGTTAAGTTGTAGGTGCCGCAGGTCAAAGTAGAATTATCAGCATATTGAACAATTTTAGTATTGGGTATGGCCTTGTAAAAGTTGTTAATAAAGATGTTGAATAGAATTGGGCCAAGTATGGATCCTTGGGGTACTCCAGTGGGGGTATAACATTATATTCTCATTTCTTGGATGATATTTTTATTTTGTGGCAAGGAACAGTCACTGAGGTAGAATAATGTATTGGCTATTTAAATAATTCCACCCATTTTTTTAAATTTACTTATAATTTCAACAAGGATAGTATAAATTATCTAGATACCCTCATCATGCATGACACAAATAGTTTTAGATCTAGAGTATTCAGGAAGGATACCTTTTGTAATGCTTATTTGCATTTCAGCAGCAATCATCCCTTGAAACAAAAAAGAGCATTATCAAGGGGCAGGCAATAAGAGTAGCTTGGATGACATCACATTTTGAAGACATCCATGCTGAATTGGATATAATTGCCAATATGTTTTATGAAAGAGGATACCCTAGGATTTATATAGATGAAATCATTGGGGAAGTGCACAGTAAGTGGGGTACCTACTATAAGCCACTTTTGGGGATTGGTTTGAACAAAAAATCTAATTCTGTAGTAAACAAAAGTTACAACAAAGCTTGTGTGTTACAGTATAATCACCTTACAGGTAGTATTCAAAAAGCCTTAATACAAAATTGGAATATTTTTAGGACCAATAGTGAGGTATTAGAGAAGTTAGGAAGGAAGCCAAATATTGTTACCAAAACAGCACCAAATTTTAAAAGACTATTGGAACAAAAATTGGACACAGATGATACATCTATTCAAGGTAGTAGGGCTTGTGGGAACTGTAGTCAATGCCCATACATTATGAAAGAAATTTCCTTGAGATTAAAAAAATTGTTTACAAAGCACAGTGCTTTTTAAGAAAGGGAATTGTAGCACCAGTAGGGTTGTATACCTAGCAGTATGTGAATCTTGCACACCCTTCTATGTGGGTAAGACAGAGCGTTCCTTGAAAGTGAGAATTTATGAGCATACAAATAATATAAAAAACAAAAAGTTAAGTAATCCCCTTTACAAACATTCTCGCACTTGTTCCTCATTCACCAAATTTTTATTTGGTATTTTAGATAAAATTAGTATGAATCCTAGAGGGGGAGATTGGAAGAATCTGTTAAAGAAGAAAGAGACAGAATGACAGTTGAAGTTGGCAGCAATGTTCCCCGCAGGGTTGAATGAAACTATATCTATAACACCTATGTTAATTGAGAAGGCTAATATGATTATATAAATTGATATGTCATCAAATATTGTACATATGTTTTAGAACATTTTATAGAAATGTGAAATAATGTGTTTTCATTTCATTATTTTTTATCTATTTATTCAACAAACAGTAGCTATTTGTAATCAGTTTTGAATGTGGTATTTTAACTGTTAATGACTAATTCATTATATTGAATATAGATTGGTGGAGCAACCTATTACGTTTAGATGTATACAATTTAAATAGGGTTTAAGCAATGGAAGTAATTGTATTTTGAAGCAGTCTCCTTAGCAGAGATGAAAGCACTAAATATGTTTTTTTGGAATATGTTTTTTTGTTTTGTCTCCTAATAAAGTGTATTCATATGTGGGCCAGACCGTCATTATAATTATTCATTTAGCGACTCATAGTTTTGTCTAATTGTACAGAGCTACAGTACTTCTGACAGGAAATTTCTTGATACAAACTCTGAAAGTTTAATTTCTTCTTTCTAGATAGTCAACAGTACCAAGAAGTATAACTTGTGATGAAAAATTTCGAAATTATTTAGGTTAGAACTTAAAAATCCTCTCAGAAATAATCTTTAAAGACAGAGCATCAGAGAAGTGCTGCTAACACTTAGGCTTCTTGGCCACACCCCCCCAAAAGAAAAACATGTTTTTCTTGGTCAATAAAGTGGACTGAATTTCCCTCCTGGTGTGTGGACTCTCTTCGGCCTATTTTCCTGTTACTAGTTAAGTGTTTTGTGTGAACTAGTTCTCTCATTGCTACTTTTGTAACTTTCGATAGCAGCTATAGCATGTGAAAAGGAATATTCTTAGAACTACTGCTAGAATTACAAGGAATTCCAATGGTGAAAGACCTTTAACAGTATGTCAGAGCATGTTTTAAATGATTTGGTAATCTCACATGGATGCTGCTTGGCTTTCTGAGTAGGGTAATATTAATACATGTATTTTTATTTTATTTGAAACTTGTGGCATTTATATACTGGTGAACTATACATGGGTAGACTGTCCACCAATATCTAAGCCTGCATCTATATTTATATTTATCTACTTACTTACCTATCTACCTCCTATCTACCTCTCTCTCTATGTTGCACATATATCAGGAATTGTTACAAATGTAAGGAATAAGGAATGAGGAATATACACATCCATATATAATCTTAAGCCCAAAGAAAGATCACTATTTTTCCTATGTAAAATACTAACTGGGTCCCAGTTACTGCTGAAACAACCTTTCCATTATTAATATTGACCTACAATATACTACAAAACCAGTAAAATCCACATCAGAGACAAAAACTAGACACACAAACCTCTTCCTATAATCCAAGAACCAATGTGTGTAGGCTACCTTTAATATTATACATGGGTAAGCAGAACTTACTTAATTTTTTTTTGGCTTTCAAAAATTATTCTGTAATTTATATAAGTTTGGCTTCTATTGTCTCTTTGCAGTGTGTGCATATGTGTGTGTGTGTGTGTGTGTGTGTGTGTGTGTGTGTGTGTGTGTGTGTGTGTGTGTGTGTGTGTGTGTGTGTAAGTGCATACACAGTCTGCTTGCCAACATTACATGTCCACAAATATATACTACTTCACTAACACTATTATTTGTTTTACTAATGAAAGATAAGCAAGTTAAACTTGTTGAATGTCGCCTATTGTAATTTTGCACCTTTACTCTTTCAGTTTCCTTTGTCTGAAAATGTCCACTGTGCTGACCAATCAGCGTGTCTTGATGGCTAGTACAGTATCCATGAGATTGACTTGGCAGCAGCAGGAATATGTGAACTATAACAAAGTGCAGGCTGTATTCTCCTAATTTACTTACATTTGCATTTGGACACAGGATTTTTTTAATTGGCCTTTTTGGTTGCATTTTTTATATCTCTATATATACCAGTCCCTATCCAGTATTCTTTTCAATGGACGCACCAACTTTATTACATGCTGCTTAGTCAAATCTGCATAATATAAGTTGCATTGTTAGTCATAACCTGACTAACTTGTACCTCCACTATGAAACACCTGATAATGTGTTGCAGTTAAGCTCTTACTGTAAATTTCATTTGGGCAATGTGGGTGCCTTGTTGTTAAAATATGTGGATCATAGCTCATACCGCTAGGATGCAGTGATTGATACTGATGCCTGGTCACTGTCTGTGTGGAGTGTGCATACTGTACACATGGATGCATAGATTTTTATTGGGCATTGCAATATGTTCCCACCACTCAGAAACATGCAGGTTCACTGGCCACTCCAAGTATATACATATATATATATATATATATATATATATATATATATATATATATATATATATATATGGATTCACTTCATAACATTGAAATATCAAAATACTGAAACTCAAAACACTGAAACCAAAATACTGAAAGCTCAAAATACTGAATACTCAAAATACTGAAACTCAAAATACTGAAAACACATATTATGTGTAAACTCAGCTTAAACAACATAAATCATAACAATTTCTACCAAAAATATGCAGGTGTGGTTAAGTGCAATCTTGGAGTAGATATATATAATTAGCAGGGGGTGTGCAGCCCCAGCTAATTAAATATATCAACTCCAAGATTGCACATAGTATATTTGGTAGAAATTGCTATGATTAATGTTGTTTAAGCTGAGTTTACGCATAATATGTGTTTTCAGTATTTTGAGTTTCAGTATTTTGAGTATTCAGTATTTTGAGCTTTCAGTATTTTGGTCTTCAGTATTATGAAGTTTTGTCATTTTCAGTATTATGAAGTTTCAGTGTTATGAAGTGAATCCATATATATATATATATATATATATATATATATATATATATATATATATATATATATATATATATATATATATATATGTATATATATATATATATATATATATATATATATATATATGTATGTATAACTCTACTTTGATTCACTGAAAACTCAATTCACTAAGTTTCAATTCACCCTCAAAAAATCACTGAAAACTCATTTCACTGAATCACATTTCACTGAATATAAGTACTGTTGTACAAATAAAACATATCTGCCCTTTTCCCCACTGTAGTGCAATCCTGGAGTTAGTATATATAGTTATGGGTGTGTGGAGGCACATCCCCCCACATTGGGGGTGTGGGGGTGTAGCCCCCCCCACCTACTTAGCTTTTATATTTATGAATCTCATTTCACTGAAAGCTAACAATATAAAACCAAACGTAGGTGGGAGGGGGCTATGCCTTCCACAGGCCCTAATGTGGGGGGCTGTGTCCTCACACCCCGTAACTATATATATAACTGCAGCATAGCACTACAGTTGGGAAAAGAGCATATACATTTTATTTGCCCAACAGTATATTCAGTGAAATATGATTCAGTGAAATAAGTTTTCAGTGATTTGAGCTTTCAGCGATTTGGCGTGAGTGAGTTTTCAGTGAATCAAAGTAGACCCATATATATATATATATATATATATATATATATATATATATACACACACACACACACACACACACACACACACACACACACACACACACACACACACACACACACACACATATCTTATTTGCCTTTACCCTTGTCGCCCAGATCATGGATGAAAGGTGCCTCTCATAACCACTTCACTTACCTAGGAAACTAATGAATAACAGAAAAAAAAATGTTTAGCTGTTGCATGTAGTCTGTTGGACACTATGTTGATATCTCTGGCTTATGTAAACAAATTGATTCATTGTCTGATTTTTAAAGTATAATGCATATGCAACTGCTAGATTGTCATTATTACTATTTCTTAGCATTTACTGATATTTTATTGAGTCATATTCATTATGGCATTTAGTCTTTTTTTTTGCTATGCTGAATTGCTGCTGCTTTAACTTTCATTGACAAGTTTTATGTGCTCTATGTACATTCCTCCAAACTACTATTGTACATTGACTTTTATGGCCTTGCAGGTATAAAGGCAATATAGATCTATTTAACTCATTCTGCTTAATGCACACTACATATGGTTTCATACTGCCACATTTTCATTCCTTTGCTCATATCATTGTCACTAAAGTAATACTATTTCATGATACCATTCTCTACAAAGTTCAGCTTTAAACCAACCACAACAACTTTGCAAAAATAATGCTTTCCAAAATAAAAGATGACTGACCATGAATGGAATATATACCTCCAGCTTACTTCAAGAAACTAGAAACTTTTACTAATGCACTTCTTCCACAAAATTAACAAATAGAAGCTTAAAGGAAGAATCATTCCTGGGACTATGGAAACAAGCAAAAGTTATTAATCTTCAAAAGGGAGGAATTCAGGACAAAGGTGAAAACTGCAGCACAATTACAATTATCAGTCTTCTGTCCAAAATCGTGAATCATGGCTAAAAAGCAGCTCCTGCATTGTCAGGTAAAGGATAAGCTGAGCGCTTGCAGAAGCCATGTATTCAGACCATCACACAGTGTTCACATTAGTTAAACTAGATGACTTTATAGCAATATTAAAGTACAGGGTCTACCCCTTGCCACACTGTTTGCAGATTGCTAAAAGGCTTTCAGTGTTAAAAACCTTTAGCTATTATTATCAATATTACTACAGCTTGATGCTCCTAAACTGTGCTGCTTTCATTTAACACATACTTCAAAGACTGTACTTTAGCTGTTTAGAGGCAAAATATCTCCTACAAATTTAGTCAATCTCAGAAAGAGAATTCCTGCTTTTGTTTTCAAATCCAGTAGTGGAGTTACGTAATGATCTGTCCCCAGGATCGTATTATTTACTTCAGTAATGTGCACATGTACTCATCTGACCTATGGAGAGTTGCTCGCACAGCCAGATGGTTTAACATGCAGATCAGTTTAATGTTTCCCATACCAAAAAATTTGATGACTTGATCTCAGACATGCAAATTGGTTTTATCCACCTATGCAATTGGATCAAATAAAATAAACTTACCTTGAATGAAAGAAAGACTAAATTAATGATTTTCGCAAGCAGTCACATCATTATGTGACTGCTTTATATTATTCTTTGGATCAACGGGCAAACTTCAGATTGTTCTAGCATGGAAGCAGCTAGGCTTTTCATCGATCATAAACAAACCTTCACAGATCATAGCAACATTATAACAAAGGATATATTTTTATGAAACTTGGATCACTACATAGAATTAACAATTATCTGTACCCCACCTTAAAGAAATGAAATATAAAAACTACACTTTTACCAAAATTATTAATGGATTCATAGTTTCAATACTCAGTAGGTGTCTTTGTCTGACATAGGCATTTCCTTGATTACTTATGAAAGTTATTCAATAGTGTCTATAGGGATTTGCTTAAGATTGTATATGCTAATAGTTTTATATATGGCAAGCAGTGGTTTGTAGTTCAAACTTGCAAAAATGTGATGGTGGTAACTAACACAATGAATACCATGCTGAACAAAATAAATAATAACTTTCACTCAAGTGAAACACCCATTTCTGCACAGACTTTAAATCAACTTAATTGTATGAAACTTGAAAACATGCTTAGTTACATACATGGCATTTTTTCACATAAAATGATTTGTTGAGCATTCTAACCATCATTCATTAACATATTTAATTGTCTCACCAATTAAATACGACTCAGGTTAGTTAACCCACATTGATTACAACCAAACACATCCATCTCAAAAGTAGGTGATATTGCTCCAAGTACTTATTTCCCATCAGAATGGACCAAACTACTAAAAGCCAAGGCATAACTTTCCTCTTCCAAAGCCAGTTCAAAATCTAGTCTATCTACATTTTCTTCACATTTTTTGATAATATACAATATATTACCTTATAGAAATCCATTTACAGTGCTTTCTGCTATACAACTAGCCATTACTTGATCCTTTATCTGTTTAAACATTTCTGCATTTTTTTTTCTACCTAAGTAGTGTTGGTAGTGTAGCATTGTCCATATTCAGGCTTGTGTTTTGGGCCTAATTGTTTGTTAGTAGAGGCTGTGTATCTGAGAACATGTTCCAGGCCATCATAGCTTAGCCACAGCCAGTATAGCATTTCAGTGAGAGTGAATTGTTTGTGGTCATTGGCTGACTGGGGTTGCCCGGACTATGGCTTGAAGTAAGCACCTCATTGGTTCTTTCAAGCTTTGTTTTAAAGTTGTTTCAGGTTTCAACTTTGTTACTTAAAAAGTTAACTTGTGAGTGTTTCTGCCGTTTCACACTGGGCCAACTAATCTGTGATATATAACATTAAGTATTTTGTTTTTTTTTGCTTATTTCTGAGTTATTTATAGCACTTTTATTGTCTGCATATACTTTGCAAGCTAGTTTCACTGTGTGTGAGGTATTAACTAGAAATGTTCTACAGTTGTTAAGCATCTGGTTGGGTTTGTTTGTTCTGATGGCTTTGCAGTTGCCCGCACCCACTGTAAATTTGATCTGGGACACCCCTCCCAGTCTAGTGTCATTACTTCATTCTACCTAATCCAGAGAGAACATTTGAGAAGGCCAACCCAGTTAGTTTCTGCTCCTCCTTTCCCCTTTCCACTTTACAAAAAAAAAAAAAAAAAATTTCTAAGCTTGTTTCCTGTCTTTCCTGTAAGACGTCTGGTCCAGATACATATTTGCTGTATCCAGGACTGCTTGTAAGCTTCTGAGTCCCCAAGCCTTTCTGCGTTGCAGAGAAGCCTTCTAGCTTTATTTTGTTGCTTAGAACTAGCCAGTTTTCTAGTTTCTGTACTCAAATCTGTTTCTTTTGAGTTCAGCACTTGTTCAGAACTCATTGTAAGCACTAAATAAGATACAAATTACTACAGCACCTAACTTTCCTCACTTGTCTAGAGGAAAACAGTTTTTAGTACTTAATAAATAAGCACCTATCCAGGCATGTCTAAGGGTCAGCTTCCGGTGTTTTCTCCTGTCTACCTGATGAATCTGGGCATCTTGGGGCAATGCAGCAATTGCCTCATGTACGCAGTCAACCCTCTCCTCCTACCACCCAACACTACAACCTGTGAGAGATGCACTTATATAGCCAAACTGGAAGCAAAGCTCTCTTCACCCAAGACTGTACTAGACAGTCAAGAGGAAAAGGTAAACACTTGCATCACACCACACTCATCACATAGTCCCTCAAAACCTACACCACCAAAACACACACATAGTAGCACAAAACACACACCTACATTCACAGAGGCTCTCAAAAAAATCTACCCAAGCAATAGGGACCTCCAAAGCAGAAACTCAAGCAACCTCTACCCCCCCAACACAACCCAAATGACACATAGCCCACAAACTCAGTGTGCCACTCAACCACAGCCCATAAGGCATAACAAAATACACAACACTCTAGTCATAGGTGAGTCTATAGTCAGGCACACTGATGTTCCACTGACCAGGCTAAACAAGGAGAAAGTTACTGTCAGCTGCCTGTCAGGTGCCAGGATCTGCCACATAACGCATGCACTCAGGTCACAAATATGACTCTGACATTGTTCATGTTGGTGTGAATGACCTGAGATGTACCTTCCTGTACTACATGAAAAGAGACATGGAGGAGTTGTCCGATCTTGTAGCCCAGGCAGGTGTGACCCTAGCCCTGAGTAGCATCCTGCCATCACCGAAAATGATACCACAGTACAAGGATAAAATGATTGACTTCAACAATTAGCTAAGCTTCTGGTGTCATTCTAAGGGGATCCAGTATCTGTCTGCCTGGGATGACATGATCGACAAACCACAATGCTTGCACCTGTCACACTTGATATTCCAGATACTGGCTAAGGCTCTTGCCACCCCTATAGTGTCTTTTTTAGGCAAGATTCAAATGACAAATTCACCACCATAACAGGTACAAGCAAGCAAAATCTTAGGGTATTGCTACTTAATGCTAGAAGTCTAAACCTCAAAATGCACTCACTCGAGGCACCTTAAAATGGAGAACATCGACATATGTGCAGTGACTGAGACCTGGTTCAAGGCTCCAGAGGGCACCCCTGCATTACGAGGCTATAAGTCATACCACACCTGTCAGCCACCTAACCTGGACTGAAGCACTAAAGGTGTAGGTGTGTCCATATTCATTAAGGATAGCCACACCTCCAGGCTAGTTGCTCAGTATAATGCATTTGGGATTATTCAAATGCAACTAACTCTGGGCAAGACCGCAATCCAAATTGTAGCTTGCTACAGATCCCCCACCATGCCCCAGGATTCCCACTCCTCATTTCTTGACACACTGGAAAATATTAGGGTACAACCTAACACCCTAATAATGGGCGTTTTCAATTACCCCACCATTAACTGGGAAAACTACTCATGTACCAACTCTTGTGCTCAACGTTTTCTGGAATTCATAAATTCCAACACCTTGGATCAACTTATCCACACCCCCACCAGGGGCAGCAATATCCTAGACCTGGTCATTACCAACATGGGCAACCAGTGTTCCACACCAGAGGTTAATTCCTCATTGGTCAGATCCGACCACAAGCAAATCACCCTAGACATCCACATCCCACCCCCATCCCCCATTAGGGAAACCACCGTAAAAAATTTCTCCAAAGCCAACTTCACGCTTCTTAAAACAGAAGTGGCAAACTTCACGACACCCATGCTGATGGACAATAGAGGTATAACTGCTGAATCCTATACAGTTGCACTTCATAAGCACTTACAGGAGTGCATGGATCGTGCAATCCCTAACAAAACCAAGATGCTATCTTCCATAAAAAGGAAGCCAATCTGGTGGTCCCCTGCCATAAACAAACTCTATGACAGAAGAAAGAAACTGTTGCAAAAAAAAGAGTAAAATCTCATGATTAGAGGAACTCTGTGGTCAGCCTCAGTAAGAAGCTGAGATCCCTCATAAAGTCCTCCAATGCTAGTTTTGAAAACAAAATTGCCACTGATTCTAAAGACAACCACAAAGCATTCTATAGCTATGTCAAGAATCTCAGTTGCCACACTCAGATCTGCTGTGAGTTACAGCACAATGGCACTAAATATACAGAACCAACTGATATTGCCAACATCCTGGCAGATAGGTTCAGTGCTAACTTTACCCCTCTCTCCTCCCCTAAAGGGCCCATCTCTATACTGGAAGTATGCAAAGTTCCTGTAATCACTGCTGCACAGGTAAAAAACACACTCTCCAAAGCCAAGAACACAGCATCCATGGGACCTGACAACATCCCAGGCATTCTACATGAACTACAGAAAGAACTGGCACCCCACCTAAGTACCATGTTCAGTCATAGCCTCACCTCAGGCTTTGTGCCCACTGAATGGTGCACTGCAACAGTTATCCCACTCCACATAGGGGGAGCCACCAAGGACCCCGGGAACTACCGCCCCATTAGTCTGATGAGCCTGGTCTGCAAGGCTATGGAATGTATCATCATGGAACTTATAAAAAATGACATTGGTAATCTCCAAACTCTGGACCCTACCCAATTTGGGTTTGTAAAGGGCATATCATGTCCCCTAAACCTGATATACTTCTTTGAAGTGGTCTCCAAAGCCGTAGATGAGGGTAAGGTGGTTCACATAGCCTATCTAGATCTCGCCAAGGCTTTTGACACAATCCCCCACTCTGGAATTATAGATAAACTCACTAAACTAGGCATAAATCCCTATGTTACAAGATGTGTTGCCAACTGGCTCACTGACAGAACCCATACTGTGAAAGTAGCAGACTCTAAATCCAACTTCAGATCAGTGACAAGTGGAGTACCACAGGGTTCAGTCCTAGGTGCTCTTCTGTTTGATATCTACTTCTCTAAAGTGCAGGCTAACACAGAAGGTCTTTGGCTAACAAAGTTCGCAGATGACCGAAAACTAGGAGCCATAATCAAAACTCTTAATGATGTGGACATCCTACAAAAGGACCTCACTGAGACGGATGCCTGGTGTCAAAGCCATGGCCTCAAGCTCAATGACAAAAAGTGCTTTGTCATCCCTTTTGTTAAAAACTCTTGTGCCCATGAACTACCACATAGGCAGTAGTCTACTTACACCGAAAGTGTGATAAGAAACCTTGGGACACAGGAGGACAGTAGTCTCTCCTGTGATAATTACATTGCCACAGTAGTCAGGAAATCCTTCTACATGGCACACCTCATCACAAAAGGTTTCTCATCCAGGAAAAAAGAGGTCATTGTTCCCCTCTAATCATCACTCATTAGACCCATTATAGAGTACAACACCCCTTTTGGTATGTACCTCACAAGACATCTACAACAACTGGAAAGGCCACAGAAATACCTCACAAAGAGGATTACTGGTCTTAAACAGATGCCCTACATAGACCGTCTCAAAAAACTCCAACTTTACTCTGTCGCATATCTCCTACTCAGAGGCGATCTCTGCTTAACATACAAAGCTATGTCAAACCTAGAGCTGTTGGACATGCTCCACTTAAAGAAATCCCAATCCCTCCGAGCTACACACTCTAGGGACCTAAACCTTGTCAACAAAACATGCTGGAGGGTTAGATTTCTGTCCCAGAGACTTCCCATACTCTGGAACAAACTACCTATCTATATCAAACAAAGCTCCTCATTAGCACTCTTCAAGAAAAATCTTAATGATTGGATGGGAGATAGGAAATTCACCCCAGGAATCACTTCTGTGGCTCTGCTTGACAGGGGCACAGGAAAATAATTTTCTTGGGTGGCAAAAGCCAAGGTACCATTTGGCTAGGCTTATATAGGCCCTAGGGCCAATAGCCTAGTACCTACCTATGAACCTATGAACATTACTGTCAGTAAAACATATTACATTTGATACTATTATTACATACTGTTATTCTTCATCAAAATTACATATGGATAAGGTGTACAAAATATAAACATATTTAAGCTTAAGTACTTTCTGACCTTCAGTTGGATTATATATCTTCCATTTACTATTGAGTCTTCTTATGAAGTACTTTAGTATTTCATTATAATAGTGAATATTTACAGTAGTAATGTTCATATTAAAGTAATCATTTTCTGCTCTACAGTTTATCATCTAAACAAATTTCTACATTTAAGGTCTAGTTAAAGTCTAAGCTGGAGCCATGTCAGACTCAAAGCCAGTGACAAGCAAACATGGGTGGGTTGTGGCTGACAAAGTTCGCAGATGACTGCAAACTAGGCGCCATAGTCGATACACCAGCTGACGCATACATCCTACAGAAAGGCCTCACTGAAACGGACAACTGGTGTCGGAATCATGGCTTTAAACTAAATGCCAAAAAATGTATAGTAATCCCCTTTGGGAAAAACAAAGTGCCCACAAACTATCACATAGGCAGTAACCCACTGAGTACAGGAAAAAGTAATCAGAGACCTGGGGACCCAAGTCGATAGTGACCTCTCATTTGGTACCCACGTTGCCAAAGTGGTTAGAAAGACTTTCTACCTTGCCCACCTTATCATGAAGGGATTCACATGAAGATCAAAGGAGGTCATTGTGCCCCTGTACTCCTCCCTTATCAGGCCCATGATTGAGTGCAATGCCTCATTTGGTATGTACCTCACCCGGCACTTGCAACAGCTAGAGAGACCCCAAAAGTACCTCAACAAGAGGATCAAGGGTCTCCAACATATGTCATATTCTGCCAGACTAAAGAAACTCCAACTCTGTTCAGTAGCATACCGCCTACTCAGAGGTGATCTGTGCCTGACATACAAAGCCATGTCCAATCAGGAATTGATGGCCATGCTCCACCTTAAAAAATCCAAATCCATCAGAACCATGAGAGCTAAAGATTTGAACCTCAGCACAAATATGAACAGGACATGCTGGAGGGACAGATTCATAACTCAGAGGCTTCCCATACTCTGGAACAGAATCCCAGTTTATGTTAGGCAGAGCCCCTCACTGACTCTCTTCAAGAGAAATCTTGACAAGTGGATGGGAGATTGTAGGTTTACCCCAGGGGTCATCTCTGTGTCACTACGAGACAGAGGCACAGTAAACTAATTCTATTATGTAAGGGGGTCTTCACTGTGTCACTACTAGACAGATGCATAGTATTCTAAATCTATTCTGTACACTTTTGTACCATTACATGGGGTGGCGAAAGCCACATCACTATGGCTAGGCTTATAAATGCCCCAGGGCAGATAGCCTAGTACCAAACTATGAAACTATGAAACTATGATAACTGAATACTGTTGTAATTGTAAACTGGTTTTAAGCATAATACAACTTTTCTATAAAACAATTGAACTGTACTTGTTATTTCAGAAAATGGCATAATACAACTTTTCTATAAAACAATTGAACTGTACTTGTTATTTAAGAACATGCTTATTTATAGTGCCAAAGCAAACATTTTCTTCCCTTCATGTTTATGGTGATGGGTTAGACAGCATAACTTTGGTTGTTTGATTAAAAGGCTTAATACCACTCTAGTAGCTGGTGACATTATAAAGACTGCTGGGTTACTTTATTTATTCATCATCTACTGTGGAAGAGACAAGCTACAGATACAGTACTTTAGTCAGATACCAAAAAGTCTGTTTTCTAGCTGTACATAACACAAATTTGAAAGAGGGCTGAGTAAAAACTGAAAAGATACTACCAGTTTAACTAATCCATGTCTGCTTGAAGTTACTGCATCTAGAAACAGTTTCTACAGCTACATTAGCAGATGTAACTAGAATATTTTGCTAAACACGTGGGTGCAGTAATATAAAGCCTAGGGGATTGTAGACCAGTAATGTGCAGGTTCACAGCGCTAATAAACCAAGATTTGTTTTGTATGGCAACACACAGTTATACAGACAAGGCATTGTGCACTTTCTTTGTATTCCTGCACTCTCTGCAAAGCCTTTAATAGAGCCTTACCTTGTACTATGCTTCTATGAATTGCAGCCATTATGTTTAATTCCCACAGCACTCATGTTGTTTGTTATGACAAACCTTACAATGCTTTTGCCACCTCCATATTCAGCCCCCATTCACAATACTACTGCTCTCACACAACTAACATAATAAAGCTTCAGAGTATACCTGCACCTGTTTGTAGTCTATGCTTCCTTCATGTTCACTGAGCACTGCTGTATTTCCAGAATACACTT
The DNA here is from genome assembly GCF_019279795.1 of Protopterus annectens. Classification (NCBI taxonomy): domain Eukaryota; kingdom Metazoa; phylum Chordata; order Ceratodontiformes; family Protopteridae; genus Protopterus; species Protopterus annectens. The sequence continues at coordinate 1,600,486,460 of NC_056725.1, read as the reverse complement.
GATGTGTCTGCTGAATAGTACACCTCCTTCCCATTCATATTAAGACTCAGTTTCATTGCAAATCTGCTGTATAATCTCTTCTTCTACTTCAAAACTTGTGGAGTTACTTCATATGACTACAGCATCATCTGCAGTTACTAACTTTTTTATGATTTTTGCAGATTGCACTAGATATTATAGGTTCATAGGTTCATAGGTTTATACTAGGCTATCTGCCCTAAGGCATTTATAAGCCTAGCCCAAAGTTTTGTGGCTTACGCCACCCCTTATGTTAAAAAATACTGTGCCCATTAGTTTGTTGTGCCTCTGTCCAGCAGTGACACAGAGATGATTCCTGGGGTAAACCTATGATCTCCCGTCCACCGGTCAAGATTTTTCTTGAACAGAGCCAGCGAGATGCTCTGCCTCACATGGACCGGAATTTTATTCCACAGCATAGGGAGCCTCTGGGTGACAAATCTATCCTTCCAGCATGTCCTTTTTATATCCGTGCTAAGGTTTAAGTCGCTTGCTCTAGTGGATCTGGTAGATTTGGATTTTTTGAGGTGGAGCATGTCCATTAATTCCAGGTTGGACATGGCCTTGTATGTCAGGCACAGGTCACCTCTGAGCAGACGGTATGCGACTAAATAGAGCTGGAGTTTCTTCAGTCTGGCAGCATATGACAGATTTTGGAGTGACTTTATCCTTTTGGTGAGGAACTTTTGGGGTCTCTCCAATTGCTGCAGGTCTCGGGTGAGATACATCCAGAATGGGGCATTGTACTCGATCATTGGTCTGATAAGTGAAGAGTACAGGGGAACAATGACCTCACTTGATCTGGATGTGAATCCCTTCATGATCAGGTGGGCAATGTAGAAGGTCTTTCTAACCACTTTGGCAATGTGAGTGTCAAAAGAAAGGCCACTGTCAACCTGGGTCCCCAGGTCCCTGATAACCTCTTCTGTGCTTAGTGGATTGCCATCCATATGGTAGCTTGGGGTTACCTTGTTTTTCCCGAAGGGTATGACTACACATTTTTTGGCATTTAACTTCAGGCTATGGCTCTGGCACCAGCTATCAGTTTCCGTGAGACCCCTCTGAAGGATATCTGTGTCCGATGTACTTTCCACTATGGCGCCCAGTTTGCAGTCATCTGCAAACTTTGTCAGCCATAGTCCTCCTATGTTTGCCTGTACTTCTGAGAAGTAGATGCCGAACAACAGGGGGCCAAGGACTGAGCCCTGTGGGACACCACTTGTGACCGGCTTGGAGTCTGACATGGCACCAGCAACTCTAACCCTGTGGGTTCTGTCCTTTAGCCAGTTTGCAACCCATCTTGTGACATATGGGTTTACATTTAAACTGGTGAGTTTCTCTATAATACCCGAGTGGGGTATTGTGTTGAAAGCTTTTGCAAGATCAAGGTAGGCTGTATGGACTGCCTTTCCCTCATCAATGGCCTTGGTGACTGTTTCGAAGAAGTCAGCCAAGTTCAAAAGGCATGATCTGCCCTTGACAAAGCCAAACTGGGTCGGGTCCAATGTCTGCAAGTCCCCTATGTCTTTGTTTATGAGTCCCATTATGATCCTCTCCATAGCTTTGCAGACCAGGCTTGTTAAGCTTATGGGGCGGTAATTACCAGGGTCCGTAGAGGCACCACCTTTGTGGAGTGGGACAACAGTTGCTGTATGCCACTCCTTGGGCACGTATCCTGTGGTAAGGCTAAGATAAAACAGCTGCCTTATGTGCGGGTTTAGTTCCTCATTGAGTTCATGTAGCACACAGCCGGGGACACCATCCGGTCCCATTGATGCTGTGTTTTTAGCTTTAGAGAGAGCAGCTTTCACCTGCGCATTTGAGATGTCTGGGAGGCTACACTCCGCTGGGATAGTTATCTCTCCTTTTGGGGGGGGGGAGGGGGGGTGAAGTTTGCACTGAACCTGTCTGCCAGTATGTTGGCAATGTCTGTGGGTTCAGTGATTTTTGTATCATTTTGGACTAATTCTGAGCATATCTGCGAGTTTCCACCCAGGTTTCTAACATAACTGAAGAAGGCCTTATGATTGTCTTTTGAATCTATGGCAATTTTTCTCTCAAAGTTGGCCTTGGATGATTTCATGAGTGCTCGTATTTTTTTACTAATAATGATCAAGGGTGTCTTCTCTTTTATGGATTTTGCTCTGTCATGTAACAGCTTTCTCCTCTTATTGTAAAGTTTGTTTATGGCTGGGGTCCACCAGACTGGACATTTGCCCTTGGTGGAAAGATTCTTGGTTTTATTAGGGATTGCCTGATCCATGCAGTCCTGGAGGTGTTCGTAGAAGACATTTGTAAGGGCTTCCGCTGCTTGGGTTGTGGTTTCCACTGGCTCGGGGGCCTTGAAGGATACCACACCAGTCTTGAGTAGTGTGAAGTTTGCTTTAGAGAAGTTCTTCACTGTGGTCTTTTTTGTTTGGGATGGGGGTGGGATGTGGATTTCCAGTGAGATTAGTTTGTGATCTGATCTCACCAATGAGGGATATACTTCTGGTGTGGAGAATTTTGTCCCCATGTTTGTGATAATGAGATTTAGTATATTTTCTCCTCTTGTGGGAACGGTGACTAGTTGTTCCATGGCATTTGAATTTATGAACTCCAGGAACCTTTGGGCTAGAAAGTTGGGGCTTGAGTAATGTTCCCAGTCTATATTCGGGTAGTTGAAGTCACCCAATATAATGGTGTTTGGAGATACATTTATACCCTCCAATGTCTTCAGGAAGGCTGTGTGGGGTTCCTGAGTTTGAGAGGGTGGCCTGTAGCATGCTACAAATTGTAGAGCAGTTTTGCCTATGGTTAATTGCACCTGGATGGTTTCCGATGCTTCGTGCGTTGCCACCAACCTGGAGGTGTGGGTATCCTTGATGAATATGGATACACCCCCTCCTTTTGTGGTGTGGTCCGGGTTTTGGGGCGGAACGCATGATATGAGGTAAAACCTGATAGTGCCGGGGTGCTCTCAGGAGCCTTGAACCAGGTTTCAGTCACAGCACAGACATCGATGTTCTCCATATTGAGAAGGGCCTCGAGTGCGTGCATTTTGAGATTTAGACTTCTGGCATTGAGCAGCATTACCCTTAGTTTCTTCCCATTTTTGTTTTCTATGGTGGTAGGTTTAGAATTTGAGCCTTGCCTAAAAAAGGCACTATGGGAGTGGCAAGATCCTTAGCCAATATCCGGAATCCCAGGGGTGACAGGTGCAAGCCGTCCCTTGCGAAGCAGCGTGGCTTGTCAAGCATGTCATCCCAGGCAGACAGTCACTGGATCCCCTTTGAATTACACTAGAAATTAAGCCAATTGTTAAAGCTGATCATCTTGTCTCTATGTTGTGGCATCATTCTTGGTGAAGGAAGGATACTGCTCAGGGTCAGGGTCATACCTGCCTGGGCTACATAATCAGAGAGCTCCTCTATGTCTCTTTTCATGTAGTCCAGGGAGGTATGTCTCAGGTCGTTCACACCAGCATGGACAATGACTGTGTCATATTTGTACTTGCTGTGGAGTGACCCGAGTACTTGTGTTATGTGGCGGATTCTAACGCCCGCTAGGCAGCTTACTGTGACCCTCTCCTTGTTCAGTCTGGTGAGTGGGATGTCAGTGTGTCTGACTATGGAGTCACCTATGACAAGTGTGTTTGTTGTTGTGTTTGGCCTTAAGACTAGAGTTACATGGCTATTCTACTACATGAACAAGGAGTAAGAGACAAAGCACATTGTTACACCATGAATGCTCACATGTGACAATTTTGTTCTTGTAGCAGAATGAAAATCTCTTACAGCAAGTTAACCAAGTGCATTCAATTCATTTTCATTGGAATGCAAATGATCTCTATATTTTAAATAATGTTTACTTAGGTTATACTTTTAATGCATGCAGAAAAAACTGAATACTTCAGCAAAGATGACTTATTGATTACATTTTAGGTTTCAACCAGCTTATACCTTCTGTCAGTCATACTTAAATAAGGTACTGCTTGATTTATTTTCTAAAACTTTATAGGTCTATATATGTTGGTTCTTTCAGCAGTGATGCTATTGATTTTAGAGTGCCCTTCAACTAACGTCTCCCTAGTGTAACTTACAGAATCCTGGAAAGAAAATAAAACAAGGCAATAAAATAAACAGCATAAAATATTGTACCTAGCAGGCATATAAGCTAAAGGTCAGCATCAAAACAAACAAGCACACCTAAAACTAGATGTCTATTGACTTTTTCCCAAACTGTGTACATATAAAGACATGCAGTTTATGCATTTTGAACACAGCAAAAATAACTTTAATTACTTTTAATTACTTTTTAATAACTTTAATTGATTACTTAGAATTACAATGAGACAATGTGATTGTAAGGTTATGAGTCATCATATATGCATCTCAGAAGCAACATACATCACAAAGTCAGAGGCATGCATCAATATATCTTAACTTATGCTTTTAAACACATACCATCTGATACATTGAATTTTAATTCATTTTTGAGAAATAGCAAAGCCTAATAACAACAGGATTCCCTTGACTTGAGCTTGCAGAATGAGCCATGTGCGGTATTCTCCTAATTTAGCAAGAACAATAGAAAACACTCGTATGCAGGTCCTTGTATCCACAGCAAAACTACAGCAAAGTATCCAAAAACAACAGGAGAACACAAGATGGGCTCCAGGTTATAAAGCTTTAATCAGGCACAAGTGCTTTCACATCTGCTTCTTCAGCTGCATAAAAACAAACTGAAACTAGTCATACTTTTAAACATTGCTGAATGCATCACATGACAACAATACATCACATGTCTATATGCACTCCATTACTATAAAATATTAAATGTATATGTTAACCAAAAAATAACTAAATGTTAAAAGCATATCATAAAATATAATCATAAAATATGTCTTATATACTGTGTGCACTATAAAAACAAATGTTAAAAGCATATCATAAAATATAATCATAAAATATGTCTTATATACTGTGTGCACTATAAAAACATTATTAAAATACATATTCTTAAAAAAAACTACTTTATCTACGTAGAGGTCTGGCCTTTAACTTTGGTCTCAGTGGTATTTGTTCATTGAGACCATGTCCCATATCAGCTCTGAATAAGACTATCCATCTAGTTTCCATTTCCTCTGTTTTATTACATGTGCCCCCCCCCCTTTTTTTTTACTCACAAAACTCCTAGCAATGGCCATAAACTTAAATTTATGTTGGTTGTTAATATTCACAACATGTATGGCCCGGGCATTACTTCTGCTTTGTTTGTCTATTTGATAAATGTGTTCTCTAATCCTCTCCGTGAGTGTACGGTCTGTTTACCCAATATAAAATTTCTTGCATACTACACAGTGAGCGAGATACACTACATGCTGTGTATCACATGTAGCTTGTACTTTAAATGTGTGTATATATATATATATATATATATATATATATATATATATATATATATATATATATATATATATAGGTTCATTCTCTATCCAAGAGACCAATGGTGGCAAGCCTAATTTAAAGGTGCCATTAAGCTTCTCTAGTAATGTTGGGTCTTATATGAACATTATACATGAACACTGGGGGATAGTGACCACTGATAAGGCGGTCACAAAATGGATAGAGAATGAACCTAAATTTTTGTTCAGAAATCAAAAGTCTTTGAAGAGATGCTTATGTGCACCCAGGGAAGAGAAAACACCTGTGGGTGGTATGGGGACTAAGCCTTGTGGCAAATGTTCATACTGTGGGTATATAGATATAAGCAATGAATTTTTATATACAGATCAGATGTAGGTCCATTGTGCTGCAGGGTAAGTGTTTCTTTGCCCTGGGAGTATTCAGCTAATCACAGAAGTGATTTTCACTGAATGGGGGTTGATAAATCTTTGTTCGCTGAAAAGGCATTTTGGTGAACTAATATAGATGCAATTATGCAATGTATACAACATATCTAGACCTGGCCAAAGCCTTTGATACTATTCCCCATGCAGGCATTACTAATTGACTTATAGACCTGAATATAAATCTCTATATTCTGTGGTGGATAGCTACCTGACTTCCTGGCAGAACCCATGTGGTTAGAGTAACATGTGCAATTTCTGAAAGCAAAAATGTTTCCAGTGGTGTACCACAAGTCTCAATTTTGGGCCTTCTATTTGGAATCTATTTTTCAGACCTTCAGTCCAACAGTCCTAGTCTATGGGTAACTAGATTTGCAGATGACTGTAAATTGTCTGCTGTTATTTGATATTCATCTGACTTAGAATTGCTCCAAAATAGGGAAGATCATATTAACTAGAGGAGCAAGGACAATGGTCTTAAATTAAATGTAATAAAAATGCAGTATAGTTTAACTTAACATATAGGTAATTCTCCCCTCCATTCAGGCACTGTTGTAAGTGGTCTAGGAACTTTTGTTTATAATTTCTGATCATCTGTCAATCATATCTCCACAGTAATTCAAAAAAAACTTTTATCTGGTGTGTGATGACCCTCCACTGGGCAAGTACTCAAGGAGCCTCAATCATCACCACTGGCACCAGTGGGGGACGGACACTGGGAGAATGACAGTAACGCATACAGTATTTCCAGATGAAGCTCTCGGCATCAAGTGCAATTTCTCTTAAGAGCAGAGACCACTGGCAGTCTGCGGTGGCTTAACCCTCTTCCTCTAGATCCCCAATAAGACTCCCCAATGGCATAGGTACAGAGTTGGGATCTCAGTTGAGTGACCAAGCCAAGACCTCCAGCACCATCTCTGTCCAGCCAGCACTTCGTGTCCCTGCCCAAGTAGCTGACATACACACACTTTGAGGTTTGATTACACACACACACACACACACACACACACACACACACACACACACACACACACACACACACACACACACACACACACACACACACACACACACACACCTGGGAAAGGCTGGCACAGGTTTACTAGCTATGCCACCTTCTGCCCAGACTATAAGGTAGTTATTTGGGCCACCAGTCACTCCATATCAGCTACTTTAAGGCCCTTATCAAAGATTATCCAATCTTACTGTGTAATATTGATAGTAATACAAATGGCAGTTTGACCCAAGAGCAAGGCTATTAGGAGTGTCCAACACAGTGTCACCAAATAAACATGGAAAGGCTGTCAAAATGTAAATATCTCTACACAGAAGAGCCACAGTGAAAGGATTAAATATATTAAACAGTAAATAATAAAAGAACAAAACAATACTAAATATATATTCACAGCGACATCAGAGTCCTAAACCACAGAGAATATTTCAAACAACATTGCAGGACAGTCTCACATAAATAAAGAAAAACATGAAAACTAAGCCTTACTATATTCCTGACTGTATCTAAGAGAATTACTATACCCTTACTTACTTCATTAGAACAAGGCAGATGTGCTAAATGGATCTTCTAGTTGTCATCTGATCCAAGACAAAATGCAGAATGCTCTGTCTCACTAAGAGACTTCTCAAATTAATATTTCAAATATTACTGCTGGACTAGCTTGCAGAATTACATCATTTTTTGTCATCTGATTCTAGTTCGCAGGTGAAACCCGCACTGCTGGAAGCTGGCAGTATTTAGCATCTACCTGTAAAAATCCATATTTTGGCAGATGATGGAAGCCATAAAACAATTGCATTTCTTCATGCTTTCAAGACAAGTAATTAATTCACCCTAAAGACAATGCAGAAAATTTCATAGTACAGACATTGTGAATGTTGCTGTATTGAAAACTGTAAGATACAATCTTTTATGGCCTAGCCATAAAGAAATTTAATTTCAGGTATTTTTCTAAAATTTGCTAGACTGAGGTTAACCTCCTATATCCCAGTCCCCACTGTTAAAATATATACATTTAAACAGTTACAGTACTGCATGTACATTTCTGTTCTTTTCCCAGTTGGGCACATTGTGGATCCATTTTAAACACCAGCCTTTATAAAATACCTTTTCAACACACATGTCTGCACAAACCAGTTTGATAAATGCATGACATACATTTCTAATGCAAGCATCTTATATAAATCATGTTGATATTCACAAATGGCATATAATTATTTACAAAATTCCAGGTAGCTGTGCTGGCAGTGTCGCCTTTCATCACATGGCTCATTTCATTTCCAAAGAAATCTCCAATACATCTAAATAAGTCTTAATTCCCTATTACTCTTATCTTATCAGACTCATTATTGAATATATTGAACTCTTTGGCATGTATTTATCTAAATATATCACATAACTTGAGAGGCCTCATAGATTCAGAGCTAAAAAGATCAGGGGCCTCAAATATCTTTGTTATCAGTAAAGACTGGCAGCCGTTTCTCTGTACCCAGTCCTATAGACTGTTCAGTGGATATAGGTGTTTAGCCATTGTAGCCATCACAAATCAAACTCTTATTTCATTTCCTATTCCTTTGCAGAGTTAAATGTACCTGAGAAGCTTGGTTAAAGGAACTAAACCTTTATCAGCAGATAAATAAGACAAATGGGCATGCCAGAGTAGCACCCTTGCACCATCAAGGTAAACATAAATAACTGAATGGGCAGCCTCAAATTTTCTCAAGATCTATCTAGTCTTGCCCTCCTTGATGCTACCAAGAACTTCTAAATAGGATGCTTTGGCTAAGCTTGCAATAATCTTCAGTCCAATTGCCGAGTACCTACTTATGAACCTATGAACCATTCTCTAAATTTATTGATCATAGCATTAATTAGCAATGACCAATTTCATTCTCAACTCAAGAGCATAAATCATGACATTATTCAGGTGAATACAGAGTATTTATTGTTATCACAAATAGTTCGATATGCAGCAAAGTCATAGACATTGGTTTTGTTTAAAAGATCAGGTGAAATAAATATGTAAAGTTATGTACATAGATATAAACATCGGTATACAAGACTGAGATGGTATACATGCAGTATACATGCATTTGATCTGCCGGTGGATGGTTGATTGGAATATGGTTGAAAGCAGTGCTGCAAAACCTCAAAAAAAGTTATCGCAATTGTTGCAAATCGCAAAATATCCCCCCTTTTTGACCCATGGTAGCGCTTGTTTAGGCGGTAGAGCAGTCAGAAATGTCACATTCAGTGTTTTGTATGACATTCCAACCGTTTGGCAATACAAAATTCGATAATAACACTCGGTGTTATACCCGATCAAGCAATGCTAGCTTGATCAAATGAATGTGTTCTGACTGAGATATCAGGTAGGAGGTGAGAATGCATGCTTACATTGCTTACTGAAGTAGGAGGCAGCAGGAATCCAATACAGATAAGATTAAGTAGCTGTTTAGGTCTCAGTAAAACATAGAAAGAAATGTTGACTGTACAAAGACAAATAGGCTGTGTTCCCATCCTGAGTGTAATTAAGTTTTGCCTTCACAATCAACAGGCTTTTAGATGGGAGCAAAAACAGAATGTAAAGAAATATCCTTGAGATAGGGAGGAAGTAGCAACCATAGTTTAGGAGCAAGGCTTGAGAAGCTATGTTTAGTGCACAGAAGTTCATTTATTGGAGTCTGTAGTATTAGGGCAGACTGATTCTTATTTCTTAGGTTTCAGGAAGGCGCTTTCACTGAGCATTTTGTGTCTGTGGGAGAGGCTGAGTCAAACTGCAGCAGTTTAGTCAGGAGACTTAGATTTCAGCCCTCTTTTTTACTGCTAGACATTTTGCATTTTCACTGCTTAGGCAATGATATTTTCTTCAGGTGAGTGTGATGAATTTGCAGATTTTGTTGGAAATAGTTTGGATTGCTTTAACATTTGTTTTGGAGGATTAAACAAAAAGGATTATGCCATACTCTAGAAGGGTAACTAAGGTTTATTTGCCTGTGGCAGCTCCAGCTGAAAGAGGGGAAAATGTTATATCTTTCTGGCCTAGAATAAGAAATAGTTAATTTTGTTCCATGTTCATTCCAGTTTGTAAGAGAAGATGAAGGATGGGTCAAGACAGGCTCCTGGGTATTTGATTGGAAATATGGTATCAGTAGACATGTACTTCAGGCCCCTAATTTGAAAAGCAGAGGTGATTTTAATTCTTTTGTTTGGTGCCAGAAGACATTGCTTTAGTTTTTTTTATTTTATATTCATTATTGGTTCATAGGTTTAGAGTCAAGCAATAGGATGTGCTTGAAGCCCATTTTAAGCCTAGCTAATTACCCTTTTTATGATTCAAATAATCTCACCCATTGGGTTGTAGATTGGCCTTATCCATTCCATGGTCAATAATTATGTATTAGCCCTAGTGATAATAACTGAGATCATACCATAGATAATGTGAGGTAAGCCCTGCAAGTGCATGGGATAAAGCATTTATAAGCTGACTCTGTTCATTAGTAATACAGGAGGCAGCCCTGGAGTACTTTTTCTGTTTCCCATCCATAGCTCTAAGTTGTACTTGAATGTGGATGGGGATGAACTTTAATTTTTTTGTGGCTGTGAAGTCTGTTCCAAACCATTGTGTTGATCTTGCAGAAGAGGTTTAGATCCATAGACTGAGTATTTCTAATGCCATTTGACTTGCTGATATACAGTAAACTCAACAGTAATGGGTCATAAGATACATTATTTGCCAGACACAGGTCACATCTTGGCAGTGTGTGGGATACCGAGTATAGTGACAGGGCTTTGAGTCAGTCCATGAAGGACATGTTGTTTCAGCCTTGTATCCTTTTATAAGGTATCTCTGTGGGTGTTCCAATTGTTGCATGTGTCTGGACAGATACAAGCCAAAGATGGTATTATATTCAATGACTGGCCTAATGAGGGCTGAGCAAATACAATGACATCTCTAGATCTAGACAAAATTCCTTTGTTTATAAGCTCTTCAATATCAAAGGACTTTCTTACAACAATAGACACATGTTGGAGAAAAGTTAGTTCACTGTCTACATAATTCCCCAAGTCTGAAACAACTGGGTCAATTCTTTGTGACGTACTGTTAATGTGATTGTTCCCTGGGGTAGATGACTTCCCAAAAGATACAATAATGCATTTTTGGCATATAGTTTCATTCCTTGATTTTGCTACCAATGATTTATTTGGGACAAATCTTCCTTCAGGATGATGAAGTCATTTGGGGATTTGATGACTGCTCCTAGCTTCCACTAATTTGCAAACTTTGTCAGCTAGAGCAATTTAGTATTGGCTTTTACTTCAGAAATGTAGATGTCAAACAGGAGAGGTCCAAGCACAGAACCCTGGAAGACGCCATTGGTGAATGATCTCTTTGTGGAGGTAACTTCCCCTGGAAGATTCCACTGGGGACTGATCTCTTTGTGGAGGTAACTTCCCCTATTTTGATTATATGCATCCTATCTGTGAGCCAACTGGCAATCCAGTGGGTGACATAGGGATTTACTTGCAGTGTATTTAGCTTTTCTATTATACCTGAGTGGGGAATTGTGTCAAAAGCTTTGCCAGGTCGAAGTATGTGGTGCATACCATTTTGCTTTCATCCACTGCTTTGCTGACCTTTTCAAAATATCCAACAGGTTAAGTATGACCTGATCTTGATGAATCTAAACTGAGATAGGTCCAGTTTTTGCATGTTCCCTATGTCTTGATTGATTAATTCCATGATAAGTCTTTCCATGGCTTTACCATTGAGGCTGGTCAGACTTATGAGTCTGTAATTGCCTGAGTCTGTGGAAGGTCTTCACTTATGTAGAGGAATTACTGTAGCTGTTCTCCATTTGCTTGATAAAAAAAAAAAACACATATGGAGACTAAGACTGAGCAGTGCTGTTTGGGATGTGACTAAAATGTGATTCATGCTATTTAAGATGCATCCAGTGATAATGGCAGGACCCACTGATGCAGTATTTTTAGCTTTTGATAGCACTTTTAGGACTGGACTTAAAATGAGGAAGAGCAATTTCCTTGCTGTAGGAGTGTGATTACTGTAGAAAAGGACAAAATTGCTGGTAGAGAGTGTAAAACGTTAGTTGAGGTACGTCATATGGGAGTTTGCTAATGAATATGGAAAAAGTGAAGGGGATAAGATTGATACTTGACATACTGCTTTTATTACACAAGCTTTTGATGTAGAACAGAATCTTACTGCAACATACAAGTTATGATCTCATAGATAGCTTTGGAACCAGGGTGTTACTTCAGGGCTAATATCAATGTAGACGTGTGGTTAATCAGAAAATGGTGGTCTATGAGGTCAAATGCTTTAGAAAGATCAATCGAAATTGGTTTGGTAATATCACCTTTGTTGACATTTTGTAGAATTTTATCTGTTAGAAGCAATAAGGCATTCATAGTACTGCAGCCTGTTTAGGAGCCATACTGTTTCCAGGAGAGGTGGCTGTATTGCTGAAGTATTTGCAGAGCTGGAGATATACACTTTTTAAGCATTTTGTAAAGAGTAGTAAGGACAGAAATGGATTGGAAGTGAGAGGCTTTAGTTGGTTTGGATTCTTTGGAGCAAGGGTTTAACAATGGTATTGGAATTTCTCACAATGGCATATAAACCAGGGTATTAAATTATCAGAGCCAATTGGACCATCTAGTGGGATTTGGTCTAGTAGGTCATCTATGTCCAGGGATGTTATTAATTTGAAGTAAACAGTGTGATATAGAGGAATGGAAATGATGGGTAGCAAAGAGGGATGGAAGGTTACTGAGTTCAGAAATGAAGTTGTCTACAGTTAAATAGCTAGCCCAGCTGTGAGATGGTTGACTTCTTTCCAGAATAAAATCTGGTCTGGAGAGAGTTTTGTTTTGTAGTAAGGTTTGTAACTCCATGCCAGTAAAAGGCTTGTTTTCAATATGTAAGAGTTGACGGGAGTGTTTTCTAGCTGTTATTTAGGGGATGCATTTCTAGGATTGCCAAGCTACATCTCTTAGTTTAAGAATGATTTAACTTCATAAGTAAGCCACTGGATATTTGTAGATTCATATATACTCTGTTAATTATGGGAAAGAATGAGTCCTGGTTTTATAAAAGGGTTAAGATTAAGAGCCTTTTATGCAATGATTATGCCTAGACAGTTTGGGACATGAGACCAGATGAATAATGTAGAGTGGGATTAGCATTTGTTAGAGTTTGTTTCACTTTTGGTTCTGAATGATATATGTCTGGAATTTAGATAGAGCTGTAACTCCCAGCAATGAGCTCCTGTAAGCCCAAAAGCTTAAGTAATTCTAAAACCTATGTCGATGCAATAATTGGTATTATATTGTATGTGTTGCAGTATCTTTGAGCAGAGATAAATGATACCTTTGAATGGGAATATGAGTGCGAGTTTGAATAGATAGTAGTAGCTTGTGTAATTCTGGGGATAAGGTGCAGAAGTTATAGTGCTGATTTGGTATGCTAAGAATGGGTGTTTACACCCAGTTAAGTGTACAAAGATTATGTGTATGTGTGTGTGTGTGTGTGTGTGTGTGTGTGAGGGGGGGGGATTTAGTGGAGTACAGATAGCAGAATATGTACTGGTAGAAGAAGTAATAGAGGTAATATCCAGAAGGCTGAAAGAGGGGTAAGAGCATTGGAAAGGTGCACATACAATCTGTTAGATGGGTACAAGTTAAGGTAAATAACTAGAAAGTGTTATCAGCAGGTAGCAGATGAGAAGGATGTATAGCTGTATTTTAGGGAGGAACAATTATGAGTATAGAGTACTGATAAGTGAAGAGAAGAAATTTGGCAGGGTAATATATGAGTAATGAAGTGTATGCCTATGTGGACAAAAGTATCAAAAGTGTATGTAATACAGGTGTGGAAAAAGGGCTTAATGACAAGCTATAGTTTGTAACTGGTAACTTTTTGTTTGTAATATTGTAGATAAGGTGATGTAGGTAAGCAGATTCAGTAAATCTACAGACAGTGCTTATTTGATTGCCAGGGGTCTCAGACATCATTTTTTCTGTTCATTATGAAATGTAATATTATGGATTTTGAGAAGGTTAGATGACTTTAATAGGGTTTTGTTATATAAGCCATCATATGTGTGGAACAATCCCCTGGATTCAGCAAGCTCTGCATGTCATGCCGGAATAGTGCAGGAGCTGCTGGAGGCAATATGGCCACTGTGCGATCCAGGAATACATTCCCGGGATGTGCACAAGCACTCCTGCACTATTCCTGCACGGACACAGCTCCTGTATACAAATTACCCCGTTTGCAGGTGAAAACCATGCAAATGAGGTGAATTGCAATCCAGGAACCTGGCAGCCAGATATGCAGGACTAGTGTAGTCTGCAGAAATGTTATCAGTTAGTATCCGAGTACATTTCTGCAAACTACAAAACGGAGGCATGACAGCTCCAAATAAAGGGTGTATATAATGTGGAAAGCACGCCAGTGGCCAAATATATGGCCATTGGCATGGAAAACAGTTGCAAAAAAAAATAACTTTTATTTTTTTTTTTAGCCGATTTCGGCTGTTTAAGCATAGGGCAGTGACTCGCAAACAGAATCGGACTGAAAATAAAAAAAAAAAAACTTGAAATAAGCATTCTATCCAAAATCACAATTTTGCCATTATACTCAATGGCAGGCAAAAGACAACATGGCTAGTGAATAGTGGTTGCTAAGGGGGAAGGCTCAGTGTCAGACTTGTAACTAGGCATCAGCAGGCAATCCTATGCAAATAAGGGGAATGATACTGAATCCCAGATCCCCCCTCATGGCTAGCCTGCACCCAAATATGTCAGTACAGAAAAACCATGCTGCAAGCCTAAGAGCTAGCTGACATCATAGAGGGGTGTGTCAGGCATACTGTAAGCTTACTGGAGCCCTGTGGCTTGGGTTTCCCTTTAGCTTAGCAGAGCTAAACAAGGGGGGTGTCTGAAGCTGCCTAGAACTCTTTACATTGTCTAAACGGGTGTGCGTGCTACACACTGTGCTTTAAAGGAAAAAAAAAGTAAACCAGGAAATAGCAGCTCTGTGCACATCTGAGCACTGTGTTTGGGCGGTGTGCCTCGGGACTTAAACAGGAAGGCAATGGAAAGGGAAAACAGCAGTAGGAAGGTAATCAAGGAGAACTAGCATAGCTGGCAGGTGAAATGTATCAGAATTAGCCAATTACACTGGCAGCAGCCCAGCCCAGCCCAGTACACCACAATAAACTATGCAACCACCTTTCCCTCTGGTTTTTCCCACAAACTCTACACCACCGATGTACACAAGCCGGGAAATTTTACCAAACAAAAGCAACAAAATGATAGGGGCTGAAGCAGCAGCTATCATAAATCAACATGTGGAAGAGGCTAAGGGTGGTAAGGATGAGAATGCTGATGACCAACCCACAGTGAGGAGAAGGAGAAGAGTGTACAGACCCAGGGTAACATACCAGGGGCTACATGAGCTGGAGATAGTGGAGCACTATAGGGTGGACAGGGACATCCAACAGCAAATTGTTGAGCTATGCCAGCCACACCTCATGCACAGAACCAACAGAGGGGAATCCATCCCAGTGGATACCAAGGTATGTGTAGGCCTAAGAATACTAGCCACAGGTACATTCCAAAGGCCAACTGGGGATATCATGGGGATCTCACAGGTATCAGCATCCAGGGTACTCCACCAGTTCCTGGATGCCATATCAGCACATGCCAGTGAGCACATATATTTACACAACAGCCTTGAGGCACTGACCAGCAATATGCGTCTCTTCCACAAACTAGCAGAATACCCTGAGGTAGTGGGTGCTATAGACTGTACACACATATGCATCAAAGCACCACCTGGTGAGCGCGGTAGGGTCTACATCAAACGCATGAGTTTCCCTCCATCAGCTGCCAGTTTGTGTGAGATGCCCAGGGCATTATAATGAATGTGTGCGCTGGCTGCCCTGGAAGCTATCATGACACCCACATCTGGCATATGGCGCAGCTGTACCAGAGATTTGCAATGGGGACATCCCTTACGGCCACCTAGTGGGGGATGTTGGTTAAGCACTGGAGCCATGGCTGTTGACACCCATCAGAAATGCACACACACTCAAACAAGAACTCCATAATGAGGCACATGCACAGACCAGAATCATAATAGAGTGTGTGTTTGGGATACTCAAGTCACAGTTCCGGTGTCTGGACACATCCGGTAGAGCCTTGCAGTACTCGCCAGCTATATGTACCCACCTTGTCATTGTATGTTCCATGCTATACAATATGATCCTACAGAAACAGCTGCAGCAGGAATAGCATGGGGCAGGGTCACACAGCCCCCCACCATTGCCAAGGCCTGCACAGGCACAGGGTGACTTAGAGGAGGAACAAACTGAGCCTGCCCCAGTAGGCAGAAGGAGGCATGCCCAGTATGCCCAGGCCATGGCAAAGAGGCAATGCATAGCACACACACTGACATGGTAGGAACCCAGGGAATGACACCTCTCTCTGACTTGCACATACAGTAAAAGGGATGCCAAACATGACACTACCTGTGCTTATCCATGTATAGGGAGTGTTCTATGTGCATCTGACATAGTCAGCCATCCAGCACCATCCTCAATACTGGCACAGCCACAAGGTAAGTCACTCTCCCTATCAATTGCCAAATGGAGTAGTATGTTTTGTTACTTGCATCTATGGTATGGATGTGAGCATGCAAGGGAATGGGTGGCTGAATGGGATGCCAGCAGATAGTCGACACCTATAGTGGCAACATGAGATCTGTAGCAAATACCGGTGTCACCACAGTAGGCAGTACTAGACAAGGTGACAAAACTCACTGCAGGAAATGTGGTGGGCCACATGTGTGTCCATAGGACACACACATGCCAGTCAGGGAGGCTCACATACCCAACAACAGTCTCAGCCAGCAGGACAGATGTAAACAAACACAAACAAACACTGTGCTAAGGCATCTGATTGATGGCTATGGAGAACATCCCCCCTCCAGACCTACACAGACAGACTACAACAGGCCAGGCAGTGTGATGTTAGTTTTGAAGGGTAAGAAGTCTGAAACTGAAATGTAGGTCAATCAAACCTAAGACCTGTAGTACACTGATATGCCTCTAGTCATCATGATAGGTCAGAATACAGAATAAAATGGAGTACCTGAAATACCAGTACAGTCACAGCAAATGTGTACAAGTGTCAGGCGTGCCCCCCCCAATTCTAGGTGGAAATGTAGTAACATGTATGTGTAGGTATAATAACAGAGGACCACAGATTACCTGAGCTGGCCAAAGTAGCAGGATAGATTGTAACATGTGTACAATATGCAGTGCTGCGTGTGTTAGGTTGGTGTGTGTTGTATATTGTGTGAGCGTTGTCAGTATGTAGGCATGATGAGGTTTATCCTGGTGGCCATTGGCCAGTACTGCCGATGACAGGACCAAGATCTCACAACTGCAGTGTTAAAAACAATGCATCCCAGCAAAACACATTCCAGCAGTAAGCCATAGTAAATGTCTGGAAGTAATATGTGTCACCATCTGAAAGATGGACATGGCATGAATGTGGGCCCAGACATACAAACAGTACACAGGGGGAAGTACCCCAGACAGACAGTGTATAATATGTTACTTTCAAATGGACATACCTTTGGAATTGTGCATACAGTTAGCAGCACATTAGTTGGGCTTGTAGTAGGGAATATCAATGTCATCTGGCCAAACACTGGCAGACCACAAAGGTCACAGGTATGAAGTATTGAGAAACAGCTGATGTCCCTGCACAAGCCAGCATAATTGAAATGCCCCATGCATATCTGTGAGTCAGATGTAAGTAGTGTCATAGCACACATGCACTCAGCTCACCCCACCATCACCCACAGGTACCTCTCCGGTCTTATCCCTGCTGTTGGGAATGAGTACAATATGACCCCCACCTCTGTATGGCAATAGCCAAAGAATGCAGCATGCAGAAAAGATGCCCCATGCAGGTGTATCCCTAGCTGTAAGCAGCATGCTGCCAGCATCCACACCACTGGATCAATAATGACAGAAAGTATTGGCATTAACACCTTGCACACCTACCCTGTCACCCCAGGGGAATATAGTGTATTGCAGTCTGGTACTGTAGGAGTAACACAATGCAACAGCCTGCTACAGCTGGCCTGCATCACTACCAAATGGCCTACAGTCCCCTGCGAAAGGCCTGTGTCTCACCCGTACTGCCTTTTTAATTTCTTCAAGTCTTTTGGGTTTCTAATACCATGACGGGAATGGACCCCATTCCTAAATCAAAGTACAATTAAAGTTCATGAAATTAGTATTATTTCCCTCTTTGATGTTAGCCAAAAGTGCTCTTCACAGCACCCACAATGTGCCCAGTAATGACTCCTTCTGCAATTCATATGGTATTACATGAATTGGTAACATATCTAAATATGATTGTAAGTTCTTTTTTATAAGACCAGTTGCTCCTATTACTATTGGAACTGTCTGGGTATCATTCTTACACATGGCTCTCGTTTCTGCCTGCAGATCGAGGTATTTTATGACTTTGTGTCTCTCTGTATGCAAGACATTGTAGTCACTAGGTGTGGCGATTTCAATGATCAATGCTACTTTTGTCTTCTTTTCTTGGACCACTATATCCAGTTTTCTAGCATCTATCTTTTGGACTGTTGGTATTGGGTGATCCCATGTGATGTAAATTCATCATTTTCTATGATTCCCAGTGTTTTTCAGCCACTTCGATACCATAATGTTTGTACAATCTCCCATGTAACAATCTCGCCACATTATTATGCCTTTCAGTATACAGTCCCTCTGCCATTAGAGAGCTGCAACCAGCAATAAGGTGTGTGACTGTTTCCAATTCGGTTCCACAAAACCTACATATGTCTGTTTCTCCCACATGTTCAATGGACTTTGTAAACCGGCATGTATGTAGCCCACTATCTTGGGCTTCCAATATTAATCTTTTGTAAATTCAACTCTCATTAACCATTCCTGCGTTCGTTCTTGATCAACATCAGGCTCTTCCAGAAGTTTCCTATACTTGCAACTATATTTATGTTTTTTCCACATTCTTGCCTTCTCATCTGGTCCTTCACCTTATATTCTTTCTTTTGTTTTTTAGCACATTCAGTTGCTGCCTGGTTTTTATCCACTTCTGGTTTGATTTCCATTCCTGCTTGACGTTGATATGCTTCTGCTAAATTAAGCAGACGTCATCTTAAATGTATTCTCTTCATGTTTCAAAAGTTTCACCAAGTTTGGATCTTGTGAGGTCAGTAGATATGTGTGGAGTCCCATGATTGCAGATCTATATATGTAATCAATTTCAAGGAGGCCCATCCCTCCTTCAGAACAGGCAATATGTAATCTTGGTATACACTGATTTTTATAAATCATTTGGTGAGCATGAAGTATCCTTCTTGTTTTAATATCCAATCTATCCAACACTTTTTGGGGCCGTCAATCACTCCAAACCTATAAGTTAGGAAGGGAAGAGCAAATTGATTTATAGCTTGGATCTTGTTTTTAGGTGTCAGTGCTGTTTTCAGGATTAATTTAAGTCTTCTAAAGTACTCCTTACTAAGCTTTATTTGCATTTGTTCATGTTTTATTGCTGGTCCTTCATCAATTCCCAAGTATGTATACACTCCCTCTTGCTCAAGTTCTTTTATATGACATTCTTATCCCAAACTGATGTTTTCCTGGTGCTGTAATTTTCCTTTTTTAAATAATGTCTTTATATAAGGTCGCTGAAGTGTTCCTCTGCATGTTTCCTTCTTTTTTGATGCAGTGAAGTGCAGAAGAAGCATTGAAAAGAAGAGAATCTCTGCTGTTGTTTTTTTTTTTTTTTTTTAATGAGATTTTTCAAGGGACAGTGCAGAAATAGAGAGAAAATCAGTCACGTTCCTGTTTCTTTATTTTTCAGGAAGTGCCTTATTTTCTCCTATTCTGTCCCTCAGCATATTCCAATAGAAAGTCCAGTTGCTCAATGGAACTTCAGCAGTCAAACTTTATTCTATTTGTATATGCTCAATTTACAACAGGCATGCGGATTGGGCTGCCCAGTCAGCATACTTGGTTTTGAACACAAATGAGCTGTTATTGTATACTTTCTGTTTCACTACTTTTGCCAGCTGTGGGCATTCAGAGCCTAAGTCTAATGCTTGCTGTGAGCTGTAAATTTGTACCTAAACAGTGGTTGTGGCATCCAAGACAAATTATATTTGTTGTCTTCAATAAACCTTTATTTATTGCTATTGCCGTTATTGGTTGCTGTATGCTACATGCATTCAAAGACTCACCCATTCATAGCTATAAACTACTGCTTGACTCAATACTATACTTTTGTGGTGGCACCTGAGACAAATTGTTTGTACTAAGTTGTTTTTGAGGTAGTCAGCCAAGCTGGTAGTTGTTGCTTCACTTATCTGTTATCCATTGTAACACTTTTACTGACTTTTGTACTCTTCATTTATTAATACTGTATGTATGTACTTGTAACTGGGATGTTTGACTCAGTGTTCATCCTAGTGTTCTGGTATACAGACCATCCCTACAAATTCACTTCATTGGTACTCATTAGTACTCCCTATTGCACCAGTTACCAAATATGAAGTCACAGTTTACCTCACCATCTGTTGCCAGCCATATTGCACTATGAACATTGAGGCAATGCAAGAACTGCCTCATGCTCACTGCAAACTGTTTCATTCTTATTATTAATGATTCCACATGTGACAGCTGAAAGTATCTACTAACCTTGGAGGCCACCCTCTCCTCAAAGACTGTTGACTGCAACCAGGACGTTATCAGTTCCAACACCCACCTCATACAACCACAGCAAGCAAATGCACATTCTTAAAAAAAAGTCAATGACTAAATTGAAAAGGCCACAGAGTTGAAATGTTGGTTGCATCACTCAGGCAGATGAAGAATATGCACAGACACTACAGAAAACACATATATATAAAAAGGGGGGTCACTCAACTGGTAGGCCAACGCTCTTAAGGCAGCAAGGCTGAGACAGTATATCTGGTAATGTCTCAGTCATAGGTGGCTCACTCTACACTCAGTCACACACATGCACTGCTCACCAGGCAAAGCAAGGACAGTGTGACAGCTAGCTACCTCTTATGTGCCACAAAACAAATGAAAATAACTGACGTCAGTTATTGGCTTAGCTACTGGTCTCATTCTAAGGGGTTCCAATATATATATATATATATATATATATATATATATATATATATATATATATATGGGTCCCCTTCAAAAGGTCGAACTTTTAAAACTTCGACTTTCATATGGCTGAGACCATATGATCCAACTTTTAAAAGTTCGAACGGTCTGAATGAGGATCTCCATAGAGTTGTTTGTTTGTTTATTTATTTATTTTTTTTCACATTTTCAAACATTCAAATGTTCGATCATATGGTCTTGGCCATATGAAAGTCAAACATTTGGGTGTTCAATTATGTGAAGTAGACCCATAATATATATATATATATATATATATATATATATATATATATATATATGGTTTACCATCATAGTGTCAGCAGGCACATCCCTGAATGTGCACATGGTCGAACCATTTACGCGAATTCTGTATTGCCTTTGCATCAGAATGTCAAACAAAACAACGAATATCAACATTTCCGACCACTCCATACCTGAAACAAGTGCTACCATGGGTCGAAAAGGGGCAATATTTTGTGATTTGGAATACTGGTGCACATGGTTGTGAGGAGTTGCAGTTCCGAGTTTGCAATAGATGTTTTAACAATGTGCCAGCCAACATTATGATGATAAACATATATATATATATATATATATATATATATATATATATATATATATATATATATATATATATATATATATATATATATATATACTTATTTATTTATTTAATATTTGTTAACCGGAAAAGTCCAACTTGGAATGATGCCAATTTTCAGCAGAGGCCCAGGGAGAAATAGTCCAGATGAATGGCTTTGAACATGGGAGGAAATCAGAGCACCCAGTGGAAACCCACACAAATGCAGGGAGGACATACAGACTCCACACAGAAGGCACTCCAGCTGAGAATCAAACCGGAGAACCTCTTGCTGTGAAGCAATAACACTACTGCTGCACCACTGCGCTGCTTGATGGCCAGGACATTTTCTCCCCATAATGCCTTTTTTAGGCAAGGTCAGTCTCTACTAGTGAACTACATAGCCAGTCAAAATCAAAACTGTATAAAGGTAACATTGTTCAACTCTAGAAGCCTAAACAAGAAGTAGGACTTCTTACAGCCATTCCTAACTCTTGAAAATATAGATGGTTTTATAGTTGCATGGATTTATAACAGCAATAACATCCCCACTTTGCAGGGTTTCAATGCCTACTATTCTTTCAGATCCAGTGCAGAAAATGACGATGTTACTTGAAGGGTTGTATCGGTACTCCTACGAAACAGTCTCACCTCTACACCTGTAAGCCAGGGCAATGACCATGAATGCCTCCATATGTTAGTCAACTAACATAACCCCCAATTTCACCTGAAGCCTCAACACTTACAGTTACCAAGTCTCTGGTTAAGCCTGACTGCTTGATAACATTATCCGTGAGAGTAAAAATCCAACTTACCCCAAAAGTCTTCACTTTTTAGACCTTATCCACCTGACTGATGACCTGATAAAGTTTGTGTCCTCCTCACCTCAATTACTCCATCTCTCTTGCAGAAACATTTGTGGATAATTTCTATACCCACCTCAAAGTATCAAGGCATCTGTCCCCTTCTGACCCATCTATATCCATTAGACAAAAGTGCAATGTCAAGTCCAGAAATAAGCCTCCATGATGCAGTCCTAGTATAAGCAAACTATACAATAAGAGAAAGAAACTCATAACCTATGAAAACTAACATTATACCCCATCATCTAGAGATGAACTCAAAAAGATCAACAAAGAACTTGGAAACAAAATCAAATCTTCCAAAAGTAAGTCTGAACTGAGAATTGCTACCTTAGCCAAGGGCAACAACAAAATCTTCTTCAGCTATGTCAGAAAATTTGGAGATAATGCCCAGCACTCCTCAGCGATAAAACATAATACTCACACTTACTCTCACTGAGCAAAGCCAATATATTAGCAGACAAATGTAACTGTAACTCTCACCCTAACTTTCCTCAACATATTAACACACTTTCACCATGCCTGATTACCTCCACCCAAGTTCTAAATGCTCTCCAAGGCTAAAAATAGTAGCTCCATGAGTCCTGATAATTGACCAGCACCAAACACCACTTGATAAATTCACTACAAAGCCTATTCAGCCTCAACATATTGACTAGATTAATGCCAAAAAAATGGAGAACTGTGGTACTTCTCTCTCTCCATAAGGGAGGGTCCACTACTAATTTAGTAAACTATAGACCCATAAGTGTCACCAGACTTATCTGCAAAATAGTGCAACTAATCATTGTGAAACTTATTAACAAGGGCATAGGTTTATTACAAACTTTGGACCCAAGAGAATTTAGGTTTTTAAAGGCAAATCCTGCTTCTTGAACCATGTGGGCTTCTTTGATCATGTCACTGATGCATTACACTCAGAAAAAGTGGTTCACAGTGCACGCTCGGACCTGGCCAAGCCCTGTGATGCCATCCACCATTCTGGAATTATCATTAAGTGGTACTTATGTATTATCATAACCACCTTAGTGCCGCTTCAGACCTGTCATCATTATTCATTTTATTGAGAAAGGAGTCATTGCAATAATACATAGGTACTGTGAAAAGTTGTCTCCCCAGATGATTTTGAGAAATTTTGGTGAAGTAGTCTCTCTCTCTCTCTCTCTGTCTGTCTGTCTGTCTGGATCAGTTATAACAACAATTGTATGCAAATCCTTCCATGATATAATATGAAGAAATAAACTACAGAAGTCTAAACCTCAAATTATACCATGACACCCCCCCATTAATATTCCAAAACATGCACGCTGATTGGCCAGTGTGCACGTTGTAAATCGACTTATACTAATGGAAAAAAGTCTCTTTTAAAACACTGTCTCGCTATGTTAAAAGAGTTTAACATAGCGACACAGCTTTAAAAAAAGCAACAGAGATCTCCGTTGCTTTTTTTAAAGCTGTCTCGCTATGTTAAACGCCTTTAACATAGCGACACAGTGTGCAAAAAGCAACAGAGATCTTGCTTTCTCTGTTGCTTTTTTTTTAAAACCTGTCTCGCTATTTTAAACCCATTTAACATCAGAATCCTTCTATGTGGCACACCTCATCACAAAAGGTTTCTCATCCAGAAAAAAATAGGTCATTGTTCCCCTCTACTCATCACTTATTAGACCCATTATAGATTACAATGCCCCTTTTGGTATGTACCTCACAAGACATCTACAACAACTGAAAAGGCCGCAGAAATACCTCACAAAGATGATTACTGGTGTCAAACAGATGCCCTACGCAGATCGAGTCAAAAAACTCCAGTTTTACTCGGTCACATATCACCTACTCAGAGGCTATCTCTGCCTAACATACAAAGCTATGTCAAACCCAGAGCTGTTGGACATGCTCCACTTAAAGAAATCCCAATCCCTTCGAACTACACACACTAGGGACCTAAACCTTGTCACCACAATAAACAGAACATGCTGGAGGGATAGATTTCTGTCCCAGAGACTTCCCATACTCTGGAACAGACTGCCTATCTATGTCAAACAGAGCTCCTCATTAGCATTCTTCAAGAAAAATCTTGATGATTGGATGGGTAATAGGAAATTCACCCCAGGGATAACTTCTGTGGTTCTGCTTGACAGGGGCACAGGAAAATAATTTTCTTGGGTGGTGAAAACCAAGGTACCTTTTTGGCTAGGCTTGTATAGGCCCTAGGGCCAATAGCCTAGTACCTACCTATGAACCTATGAACATAGTGTTTAATACAAGAGGTAGAACTCAAAACACAAACCATTCATTCATTCAAATATGATTTATTTACTAGACAAAAGGTTCACTTAAAAAATGACAATAATAACTCACAGAAATAGTTAAATGCTTTCTTCACAGTATTGTTAGGACTTCATCAGAACCACTACTATGAACTTAAGACACTCCTTAAAAAGTTTAAGGTTTGATGTCACATAGTCAATAGTTCACTGCTCTAAATTACAGGTATTACCTCAGTGGGTATTCAGAGCTTGATAATAAATACGACAAAACAAGCATAAAATGCCTTATAAAACTGCATATAAATCACTTGAAAAATACGTTTAAATTTATCAAGTTAAAAAACTGAATTGCTGCAGAATTTCTATTTAATTACATTTAGATCAGCTTTCAGTAAGAAAAGGTTGAACTTGTCACAGGAAGTGTGGTAAAGTCTAGGCAAAAGAACATTTTCATATTTTATAGAATAAATCTGAACATTTTTAAAATATCAATTTCAAACTGTAACCAGTGCTTTGCGCATTATAATCTATGAAGAGTAACAACTTTTGCATTTTTCAAAGAACTTAGTTACCTCACTTTAAATTCAATGTGCTTTATCCTGTCCAGAGACAAGAAGGAGCAGATGTCTAATTGGAACCAATCTCTCCTTAGCCTGAACAAGCAAATAAGAGCAGTAGTGAAATCCTCCAAAGCAACTTTGAGTCCAAACTGGCCACATATACTAAAGACAATTATAAGGCCTTCTTCACATATGTCCACAATCTCAAGGGAAGCACCCAGATCTGATCAGAAATGGTGGTCAAGGACACCACATACCCAAACCCTGTAGCTACAGCCAACCTGCTGACAGACACATTTAGTGAAAACTTCACTCGTCTGTCCTCCATTCAGTAAAATAGGGCATCTCCAGGTCCTGACCCCTCCCCTTATCTCCAGGGAGCAAGTCATCACTCCCCTCTCAAAGGCAAAAAATACAGCCTCCATGGGACCTGATAACATCTCAGGCGGCATCTTACATGAATTCAGGCACAAACTTGCAGCACCATTAGGCACCCTATTCAACCAAAGCTTGAGTACCGTCTTTGTCCCAGCCGAGTGAAGGACAGTTACTATCATCCCTTTGCACAAAGGTGGAGCATCCACCGATCCAGGAAATTATAGACCCATCAGCCTAACTAGCCTGATCTGCAAGTTCATGGAGCAGATTATCATGGACCTCATTAACAAGAACATTGGCAACCTCCAGACACTTGGGTATCTCTTCCAGGGACAAGGTGGTCACAACATTACTGTATTTTTCCCTTATTAGACCGATTATTCAATACAATGCCCCTTTCAGCATATACCTCACAAAGCACATGCAGCAGCTGAAGAGACCACAGAGATTTCTCATCTGGAGAATCCAGGGACACAAACATCTACCCTACATAGATAGGCTAAAAGCCCTGTCCCTCTATTCAGTCTCCTACAGACTCCTCAGAGGTGACCTCTGTTTGTCATACGAAGCAATCTCAGACCCAGCCATGATGGGAATGCTGCATATCCGCAAGTCAAGATCCACTCAACTAACCTGCATGCGAGACCTCAACCTGGTCTGTGACATCAATAGGACTTGTTGGTAGGACAGATTTGTGTCCCAGAGACTCTCCCTTTTGTGGAATAGACTCCCTCTCCATGTAAATCAAAGTACCTCATTAAACATTTTAAGCGCAACCTGGATAACTGGATGGGGAACAGAAAATACACCCCTGGGATTCCACCTATGTCCCTACTTGGCAGTGGCATAGGGTGCTGACTTGTTGGAACATGGGCTAAATTCTTGGCTAGGCTTGTAAGGGCTCAGGGCCAATAGCTTAATAACTTCCTATGATCCTATGAACAGTAAAACAAGGAATGTATGTGGATATATAGAATATGCGCAACAAAAGTGAATTTAATTTCTTAATCTAAACAGGGGAGTTAAAAACTGATTTAAAAACATTTTGCGGAAAACTGTTAAATGCAAGTAAAGACATAGGTTCATAGATTAGTACTAGGCTAGCTGTCCTTATGATCCATTTTAAGCCTAGCCAATTACCCCATGTGAGAATTGAACCCTTCATCTTGTGTATGTAAGGTAAACACCTTAACCATGATGTTAACCTCTCACCCCATTATGCCAACCTCCCACCCCATTATTATAATTTAACAGTTCTTAATCTCAATACCCATGTGACATATATACATTTATTGAGCCTGGCTGCATTTAGTTTCAGCTGTCACTTAAGTTCTTTATATTCTATTAAATTTTCCCATTGCCTAACCCAGTAACCTTTAGGAATCACTTCTAAAATGCCAAAGAGAAACTTCTTAAAATTAATACATTTTAAGGAACCTTTGTAGAGAGCTGTCTGTATTATTTTTCATTATGTCATAGTTGTGCTTGTAAATTCTTTTATGGAGAAATCCCTCCATTTTACCTATGTACAAACATGGGCAACTTGAATATATTGCTACATAGATAACTAATTTTATCAAACAATTCAACTTAAATAGTGGAACATTAATAGTACTGTAGCATTCTAAATTAATAGCAGTTCACTCCAAGATAAAACTACATTGGCTGCAAGGATCACATTTATGTGTACCTGTTTCTTTGTGATTTTGGTATCCTAAATTATTATTTTTCAAGGAGTTTTTTATATTTAAACCAGTTTAAAAAACAAAACTACGGACCTTGCTCACTTTCTTAAAAATCGCATCATCTGTTTTGAATATGCTTCAGTTTTTTTTTTTATAATCTCCTTTATTAATGATTATTGTGGTTGTATTGTATTACCAAAGCCTTTTTAGAAATTATTTTCAGCTGAAGTATTGCCAGTCTTAGATTTCTAAGAGGTGGAGAATTAGAATCTGCCAATGGGTGTTACTTAGTCCTCTAACCTTCTAATATTTACCACCGATTTCATTAAGCAACTGCATAGGTACCCTTTATTTTTAAACATGTTGCACATTTTATTATATTCTAGTTTAAATAAATCAAAACTGGAGCACATTCTTTTTTTTTTAATATTTTATTAAGTTTTCCAAGAAAAGTAAAAGACAACAAATGACAAATGGTATTCTCATTCTAAGACAAATTATTAACAAACAAGGTAAAAACTATTTACAATATACACATAGGCCTGAAGCAAAACTGCAGATCACAGTTAAAATACACAAGTTCTTTAGTATAAGTATCAATTCAGAAAGAGTTGTGGTCCATTTGTAAAGTCTCAATAAGTGCTAAAACTTTTGTCCAAGGATTATTAACAAACGTCTTTGGATAGAGTCTAAGTTGGAGCACATTCTTGCTGCCCTAACAAGTTGTCCTTTCAATTAATTAGTCTTACAATGAAAAGGATGACTACTGTTGAAATGTAAGTATGTATTAGAGAAAGTGGGTTTTCTGTAAACTGTGGATTCAAAGCAATTATTAACACGATTCTTGGAAACTGTAACATCCAAGTAATTAACTACGCTACTATTGAATTGATGAGTGACTTTCAAAAATTCTGTTGTGTAATGTAATTATAAAATTCCCATATTTGTTCAGTGGACCCTCTTCAAAAACTAAATGTGTCAGCCAGTTTTCATAAGTACATTCTCCAACTGTCTTTATAACTAGATTTGACAAAGTACTTCTGCTTCTGACTATACATTATTACCAAGTTTGTATCTACTGGGGCGCAAGCTGCACCCATAACAACCCCCTTCATTTTTCTGAAGTATTCTCCTTAAAAAAATAAAATTGTTAGTTAAAATAAGTTCCATTAAATCCAAAAGGAGCTTAATGAGGGTGTTGTCAAAGTTTATTAATTCCTGTAGTGCAGAATGAAAAAATTCCAGCCCCAATATATGGGGTATACAACTAAATAAATCAATGTCAGCAGCTGTAAGAAAATTGCAGTCTTCTCAATAAAATTCCTGTCTAATCTTAGACAAAAAAATCCCATTAATCTCTTAAAATGTAGTGTGTGGACAAAAAAACTGTCCTTTAAAGTTCAGTCTGCAAAAACAGCCAAAGTGTAAGTTTTAGACCATTAATCTAAATGGTTGGTCCAACACATTTGTAGATGTTCTTGAGATACCAAGTGCCCTTGGAATTAATGGGTCTTTGATATATAAAAAATTGTAGATGTCAGATGAAATTACTTCCTGTGTGAAACAGTCTTCTAAAAATAAGTCAATTTTCCTATAGGTTATGTGGATTTCATTTCTAGAAACAGTTCCGTAATTGTCCATGTCACATAACATATTAAATACCTTACAAATTAAATCAATTTTATCCATAAAAAGAATCCCCCCACGTTTATCTGGTTTCATAACTCTTACGGAGGGATTTGGTTTAAGAGAACCCAAAATATGCTTTTCCTTCTTCTTTAAGTTAGAAGAGACAGGCTATGTGGACTTCTTTAAACTATACAGGTCTCTCTCACAGCATACATTTCCTTGTTCTACTCTTTACAGTTTTTTAACTTGATCAATTTAATATATTTTTCAAAAAGTTATTTCTATGCTGTTTTATAAGGTATTTTTTTATGCTTGTTTTATTGTATTTATTATTGAGCAGTGAACACCCACTGAGGTAATACCTGTAATTTAGAGCACTGAACTATTTGTTTAACAGCACTGGATGTATAAACTATGTGGTGTCAAACTTTAAGCTTTTTAAGGAGTATATTAAGTTCATAGCAATTGTGCTAATGCAATCCTAACAGTACTGGGACAAAAACACATAACCATTTCTGTGAATTGTTATTGTCATATTTTAAGTGAGCCTTTCACGTATTAAATAAATCATATCATCTGGATGACCGAAAGGTTTGTGTTTTGAGCTCTATCTCCTGTATTGAACACTACTTGAGCATTTTTTTGTGTTCCTGGTTTATTCTTTTGCTGCATGGTCACATGCATTGAACTGTTTCTTCATTTTGTAGACATTACCAAGCAGACAAACCTTCCAACATAATAAAATCTACTCAGGACAAGCTAAAGGTGCTACTGCTCAATGTGAGGAGCCTCAACAAGAAACTGCACTCCCTAGAAGTGCCCCGATCCTTCAGTGCTAATGTCGGTGCAGTTATTAAAATATGGTTCAAACCCATAGAAAGCACTCTAGCAATGCATGGC
Source organism: Protopterus annectens (assembly GCF_019279795.1). Lineage (NCBI taxonomy): Eukaryota > Metazoa > Chordata > Ceratodontiformes > Protopteridae > Protopterus > Protopterus annectens. The sequence continues at coordinate 1,600,456,462 of NC_056725.1, read as the reverse complement.
TATAATACTTTCCATGCTTTCTGAATCCAACTGAACATGAAAGAGCTAAAGGTAGTGATGTATCTATCTACACAAAGGATAAACACACCTCAAGGCTGCTCAAACAATATGACATGCTTGAGCTCCTCCATGTCCAGCTAACCATGGGAAAAATCCATTACCATGTTCTTGCTAGCTACAGGTCCCCCACTATGAACCAGGAAACCCATATATCATACCTGAAGTTACTAGAATACTAACCATACAGCCCAATACTATACGCATGTGTGATTTTAACTACATCTCCATTAATTGGGAGGCATACATGACCACTAACATGCAGGCCCAATGATTTATTGACTTTGTAAATTCAAATGCTCTAGAGCTGCTAATCTGCACTCCCACTAGAGGAACATATATCCTAGACTTGTTACTCACAAATATGGGAGAGTGCTGCACCCCCCCCCCCCAGCATTATGCCCTCACTAGTAAGATTAGATCACAAAGTGATCTTGCTTGAAAAAAGGTAAAAGTAGTCCCCCTTCCTAACCACAAAAACTTTAAGAACTTCTCTAAAGTAAATTACCCACTATTAAGGGATGGATAAACTAGATTCCAGGCTCCCCCAAATCCAGAAAACACAGAAATCTATACAGAGGCATACATACAAGTTCTGCATGACCATGTAAACAACTGCAAAAAACAGCAATACAAGACCAAAATAAACCCAGGTCAAACTGCAAAAACAAGCCACCCTGGTAGACCCCCTATTATTAATAGGTTGTACAACAAAAGAAAGAAAATCCTGTCAAGAAGAAAGAGTGAATGTGCACAGCAGAGAAATATGTCCTTCATTAGTCTAAATAAGTGAGTCAGGGTACTATTCATGTCTCTGAAAGCAGACTTTGAGGTAAAAATAGCCTCCAAAGTTATGGATAACCATAAGGCATTTTTCACTTATGTCCGCAATTTTAAGGGCACATCTAACAATGTGCAGAATTAGTTGAAGATTGCATCACCTATACTCAGCTCAAACTTCATCTCCCCATCACCTCCAGTTCTCCCCCAGAACATACCCTCCACCACTCCACTGCCAATTATCACCAAAGATCAGGTTAGCACTGCACACTCTAAAGATAAAAGCATGGATTCAATGGGGCCTGACAATACATCAGGTTGCCTCTTAACAGCTTAAATCAGGACTTATCAGGCCCATTAGGATCTCATTTAACCACAACCTCCAGACTAGCTTTGTCCCAATAGAGTAGAGGACAGTAATAGTCATCCCTCTGCATAAAGGGGGACCATCTACTGACCCAGGAAATTACAGACCCATACGTTTGACTAGTCTTATATGCAAGGCCATAGAAAGAATAATCGTGGACATGATAAATAATGACACAGGAGACATCCATACACTGCACCTGACCCAATTTGGCTTTGTAAGGGAAGACTGTGCCTACTGAACATGGTGGATTTCTTTGAAAAGGTCTCCAAGGCCAAGGATGAGGGTAAAACAGTGCATATCACCTACCTCAACCTGGCCAAGGCATTTGAAACAATTCCCCATTATAAATAAACTCACAAAACTCATAATGAATTTTTATGTCACCAGACAGATAGTCAATTGGCTCATGGACAGGACACAAGTGGTTAAAGTGGGTGAATCCAGATCCAGCAACAGGCCAGTTACTAGTGATGTGCCACAGGGCTCAGTATTGAGACCACCCCACCGCTTTTTGCTATATACTTCTCTGAAGTCAAGCCAAATGTGGAAGGTCTCTGGATGACAGTGTTTGCTGATGACTGCAAGTTGGGGGCAATCACTGAATCCCCAAATGATGTAGACATTCTTCAGGAGGATCTAGATCAGACAAATGATTTGTGCCAGAACCATTGCCTAAAACTAAATGCAAAAAATGCACTATCATACCCTTTTGGAAGTCAAATATTCCTGCAAATTACAACATCAATAGCATGCCCCTTAGAGTGGCACAGAGGCGAGAGATCTAGGTACGCAGATAGAAAGTAGCCTGAACTTCGACTGTCATGCATCCACGGTGGTAATGAAATCCTTTTTTGTGATACAACTTATAAGTAAAGGTATAGCATCCAGATCCAAGAAAATTATAGTTCTGCTGTACTCAGCCCATATTAGACCATTGATCAAGTACAGTGCACTATATGGCATCTATATGACTAGGCATATTCAGCAGCTGGAATGAACTAAGAGGTTCCTCAAAAAGAAAATATAGGGTGCAAACAACATGAGCTATGTGGATAGACTAAAAGTCCTGTCCCTTTACTTTGTCTCCTACCAACTATTAAGGGGTGACCAATGCCTGACCGACAAGGCACTCACAAATCCAGCCCTGATGGAACTGCTGCACATATGCAAGACAAACAGCACAAGGGTCTCCTGATCTAGGTATCTAAACTTAGCAACTCAAACAAAACATGCTGGACAGACAGATATGTGTCTCAGAGATTAACCCGTCTTTGGAACAAGTTTCCTATTCACATTAAGCAGAGCCCTTCCCTGGTCCTCTTCAAAATGCAATTTAGATCAATGGATGGGGAATTCCAAATTCACACCTGGGGTAGTACCTATGCCCTTTATGGAAAGGGCAATATGTAAGATACTCAATGCACAGGCACAAATCCATGACATCTTCTTGCCCAAGGGGCCATATATTGGGTAAAATCAGGATATATTGGCTAGGCTTTTAGGGCCCTTAAGCTATTAACCTACTAATCTCCTACAAATCTATGAACCTATGATTAATGGAGAGAAAGAATAATGGATGCAAATTGGCAAAAAACAGAGTTAGACTTTCAAATTATGGAAAGATAAACAGATGGAAATATAACAAGGGAGAGATAGAAGTTCTGTAAGTATAACTAGCTTAGAAATAAAAGAACTTTGGATAAAACTACAATAGAAGCAAATTGTAGAGAAGTGGAAGGAGTAGTACTAGCTAGAGACAAGATGTCAGGGATCTTCAGGCTGCAAGAGTGAAGTGTTTCATTGACACTGATAACAAAGTCAGACTGGGAACATATTAAGGATATCACTTAGTGCTCACATGTGACACCACTTGTTGGCAGCAATGATTTGAAGAGTGGTACTTTAGAAAAGGCACAGGAAAATCTACAGTTGGTAGTAAAAGCCTGGTATGGGTGTGTAAGAGCATTTTTCTAGGTACTGCTGATGATCATTACAATTACAGCAAGGAAGGAGAAGATGAGAGACAGCACACAATTTGGAAGTCAGACTAGGTAGCTGTGATTCAGTTCCAACCAGCAGGAGTGACCTAGGGGTAGGTTTTGTGAGAAACAACTGGAACATTGTGAGCAGAGGTCACCTGTTTCTCATGGGACAACTTTGCTTAAATGTGAAATGTAAAGTTGTAACAAAACATTTATGCCTTGAAGTGGATGTCAGAAAGGCAATCTGTACAAAGGTATGTAAACTTTGAGTTAAATAGGAAGTGATGGATGGTAGGTAGGAATGTGAGAAAGTAGGAAAATGGAGAAAGAAAATGAAAAAAGCTCAACAATGGGAAAAAATGGTTGAGGTCATAAACAAAAAAGAATAAAGGATTATTTTGTGAAAAAAGAAAGAATGAAGGTTAAGACAGAATGCTGAGGCTGGACAAGAAAGGCATTTATTTCTGTCTTTATATAAGAAGGGGAGAATAAGTGAGAAGGTGTCAATTACATTTCAAGTGAAGCTGTAGAGAATAAACTCAAGGAGCTAATGGAGAGGAAGAAACAAGATCTTGGCACTCCCACCTGTCAGTATCCTAAAGCCTCATTAGTGTACTTCCAGGTCCCATGACAGAACTGTTTACATGGTTCTTCAGCAGTGGTGATGAAGTCCTTCATGACTGCAAAATAGCAGTGATAGAGCAACTCCATCATGGGTAAGTGGATAAACTGACAAAAGGAAGAACAAAGTTGTAATGATGGGTGTTCCATAGGAGTTAGACAAGAAAGCAAAACAGAAAAGTACTTTGGGAGACTAACTGTAGGAATTATCCAAATGGTGCAAACACCAGTAAGAAACTATACTATATTAATAGAAGAATAGTTTCCAAAACCAAAAGGTAATATTACTTGTTACTCATCCCTGACCAAAAGAAGCCAGAATTTTGTGTTTATTCAGTTCTTGTGTAGATAAGCTATTTGCACTAAAAATATTACAAGTGTGGAATAATATTCCGGCAATGATAAAACAAACCAACAGTTTCTCCTTATTTAAATTAAATTTCAGACTCTGTCTAACTAACTCATGGCTCTATGCTTAGCTCTTACCTGCAGGATATCACATTTTGAAAATTCCTCACTGCTTCATGTAATGCTTCTTCTATAAGCCCATAGTAAATCCAAGCAGAGGCCTAATGAGATTAGAACTTATAACCCACTGGTTTTGTAGACCAGTGCACTAGCCCTTGCACCACAATGCCACTTATAACTGTAACCATAATGTCTGTTATCACAGCGTCATGTACTAACTTTCGTATTGTTGCTCTGATCAGCTAGTACTGGAATTTTCCTGTTCATATGTTAAATATTCACTCTAAGATACTACTTTATTTGATATTTTCCTATTTTTACTGACTGATATACATACTCTGACAAGTAATTGCTGTACTTTATCATCATCAGCCCCCCTATTTCCCATTTTGTTTTCTACATGGGTTCAGGGTATCATGTTAACTGTCACCAGCTCTTTCAATTCAGTGCCACACTCCTGCCTTCTTCAACACTCATGCCCAACTATCATAGATCTTACACAATATCCATCCACCTCTTTGCTGGACATCCTCACTTCCTCTTACCTTCTTCCTGTCTGTCCCAAATCTTCCTCACCAGATTGTGTTCTGCTTGTCTGCATGTGCCCAAACCACCATAATCTGTTCTTTTTGATCTTTTCTGCAATTGGAGCTACTGTGGCTTCTGCGCTTATGTCTTCATTTCTTCATCTGTCCCACAGTGTGCATCCTACCACCCTTCTCAGGCACTTCATTTCCATCACCTCTGGCTTCTTCAACTGTTCTGCCTTTACTGCCCATGTCTTTGTACCATACAGTAGTACTGGTCACACCACTGTCTTGTACACCTTACTTTTCAGCTTCTTTGGCATTCTTCTGTCATAGACCACACCTGACACTCTGTGCCAATTGGCTGCAGCCCCTCTGATTCTAGCTTTGACCTCTTCATTCAGACTTCCATTCTCCTCAACCATCCCTCCCAGATACTTGAAGCTGTTTACCTGTTCCACTATCTTCCTTTCTATCTTTATTCTCAGCTTCTTCTGATTTCCCGTTTGCTGCCATTACCACCTTCTTATCTGTGCTAAGTTTCATCCCATGTGGCTTCAGTTTTGCAGTCCATTCTCCTATCCTTTGCTGAAGTTTTACCTCACAGCCTGCCTGTAATACCACATCATCTGCATACAGCAACTTTGTTGATCCATCCCCTCTGACCTATTTGCTAATGTAGTCCATCACCAATATGAACAGCAGTGGGCTCAGAGCTGAACCCTGGTATACACCCACTCCCACTGGGAACCCCTCTGTGAGGTCGAACACTGTTCATACTTGAGTCATTGGATTCCTGTACATAGCCTGCACTAATTCTGCTAATGCTTCTGGGACTTCAAACCTCCGCAGTACTGCCCAGATCACCTTTCTTGGGACCTTGTCATATGCTCTCTCCAAGTCTAGGAATGCCCAGTTGGGTTCTCTCTTCATGTCTAGATTCTTCTCACATATCTGTCTCACTGCAAACATTGAGTCAATTGTGCTGATCCTCATCTGAATCTGAATTCCCATCTTACATTCTGCTACTCTGTGTATCCATTTATCAATCACCCTCTCCAGAACATTCATGCAATATGATAGCAGTTTGATGCCGCTGTACTGCCCACTGGTATGGATGCCCCCTTTGTTCATGTACGCTGGCACGAGTATGCTTATTCTCCAGTTATCTGGGATACACCTTTCTCTTCATACTGCTATTAGTACCTTCAGGAGCCATTTCTCCCCTATCTCACTCAGCATCTTTATCATATCTGCTGTGAGCTCATCTGAGCCTGCTGCTTTCCATGATTTCATTTTCCTTAGTGCTATTCTTACGTATTCTAGGGTAGGCTCCTCTTCTTCTCTCATCGTCGGCTGTTTCTGGGGCAGTACAGCTTTTGTGGGGTTTTCTTCATTGAGAAGGTGATTCGGTCATGTTGACTAATTCCTGTACTTTGTAATACTGTATTATTCTATTTGCTGTGTACACATTGGAGCTTTTCTCCATGGAACAATACCTTTCATGGGTACCTCATTACGAGGCATGTTCCTCAATAATTCAGAATAAAAAGGTCTGTCATACATTTACTATTAAGAATTTTTTAAAATGATAACCAGTGTAAAAAAATCAAGACTCGTTGTCAACAAATAAAAAGAAATGGTTAAGATTTTTTTAACTGATACCCACGATAAATAATACTGAATTATATTAACTTATAAAAAAATTGTTTATAAGTATATAGTAATGCATTTTAACCATCCTATGACCTTCCTAGTTCAAGTTATTAGTAAATTGTTAGTAAGTGTTCTATATCATATCTATTTTTTGCACATTATCAAAAGTAGTGCTCGAGATTCTGGAGATGGAAGGTTTTGAGCTATGCTTGGAGCTCTGCTGAAAATGTGTCTATAGCCAGTAGGACTTCCCTGGTAAGCAAGTCAGATGAATAAATAAATAAACAGAATAAATCAATAAATCATGGTGGTTAAAAAGGGTGAAGAAGATCAGTTTGGTAGAGCATGTATAGAGCAGGCCTATCAGAGTAAGAAATGGACTAGAGGGCAAACGATAGAAGGAGAGGTTAGAGAGACTACCTCTGTTCTCATCTGAGATTAGGACAGAAAGCAGATACTTAATAAAGGGTCACAAGATACTGTGTACACTGTGACAGGGTACAGTTAAATGGAAACACAGAGTATGGAGAAGGGCCATGATTACCAGATGGAGGGTAAAAAGGTAAACCTAGGCATTAGAAAGTACATTTTCATGTGAAAAGTAGTAGGTAAATAGAAGCGTTTAGCAGTGGATTACTGAGCTGTAAAACCATGGCAACTTTCAAGAAAGCTAAATGAAGGGAAACAGAAATGGAAATAAAAACTTTAGCACAGTACATGAGAAAATACTTTTTATACAAATATGACACACCATCTCATGTTGCTATTTCTGGTGCTTCCCATGTGATTTTGAAAAAAAAATACCCCCTACATATATTAACAAGGTTCTAGTCACAACACAGAAATTCTAGTAAGTCAAGACAGCTTTGTCGAGGAACATGCCATGTACAATAACCTTGCACAAACGGTACAGCTGTAGTATAATTTTAATGAGCACTCTTTTGTGGATCAGGAAAGAGCAACTGATTTACATTTAAATACTTTAAAATGATTGCTGCATTAATCAGTATTAGAAATAAGCGCATATATCATTTACCAGGACACACTCTGCCTTTTTGCCACTACGTAAGAAAGGAATATTATACACCATCAAAATGATACTACTTGTTAATTCATATAAAACGCAAAGCATCAATAAAACTAAAACAAAAGGAAATGGCCAGCACAGGAAGTTATTTAACCCAGAACTGTGTCTATGTTTTATATCACCATCCAGTCATAGATGTATTATGAAAATTTTATTGTCATACATCAGATCATGAATTACATATACATTATTATACATATATAGAGTAGTATTGCTGGAAATGAATTCATCGTCAAGTCTTGGGGAGTACCTTCACAAATTGGCCCCTGTTTTTACAAAATCTCACCAAGACAACACTGATATATATATATATAAAGTGCATTTCATATAGCATATATCATGGAAAGAAGAAGGTTAAAATAAAAAAGACAGCTGGGTGCACAAGTCCCAGGATAAAAAAGTGCCCAATCCTGGTAGGTGCACTGATGCCTGGATTGGAAAAAATGGCAGTATAGAATCCTCAAGGTAGAGAAACATTATTACAATGGGGCTAGGCCTGGCTCACAGGAAGGCTGGTCCGCCTCCATTATAGAAAGAGGTAGTAGTCCACAAGAAACACAAAAACTAACAAGCCAAAAAGAGCCATAAAGATGATAGAGTAGACTATTGAAGATAAGAAAGAAATTGTGAATTATTACTATTATGCAAGAAGACCAGAATTTCTGGACAGAAGATATACAAAGAAAAAACAAATAAATAAGAGAGAAATAAGAGTAGAGAAAAATGCTTACACAAGAAAAACTCTCAAACGCTTCAAATGCAAATTTGTGTTCATTAATACAACAGATTCATAAAAAGCATTATATAGACCAAGAAAATGTGACCATTTGAATAAAGAAACAACCGAGGAAGTGCAAAAATACAAAGTACAAAATCTAGAGATTTTTGAAAGATATAAAAAATAAATATGGACATAGGAAAGAAAGACAGATCTGATATGGTGCAGTATTTATGCAAAGGAAAATGTCAAACTAATCAATACAAAAAAAGCAGTTCTAAAGATATTCAAAGAGAAATACAGTACAAGGCATGCAGATAAGGAAAATTTCACAATACAAAAAATAAGATCACAAAGGGGAATGCAGATCAAAGATGATTAAAGTAGAACTTAAAAAATAGAAGGTAAAGTTATGGAATACCTGTGAAGTGAAGGATTTAGTGCAGAAAGTCTAACACAGGTTATGTCACAGTATGATGGAACAATGAGTACCCCAAGTAAGGAGAAGCAGGAGGAGCAGGAAACAGCTGCAGAAGAAATATGAACATGAAGAAAAAGAAATTTAATACGGTGCAATATTTATACAAAGAAGAAAGCAAAACCAATCAATACAAAAAAGCAGCACCAAAGATATCTGAAGAGAAATATAAGCAAAGACATCCGAGTATGGAAAATGTTACCATACAAAAAATAAGAACATAAAGGGGGGAGTAGAAAAGAGGATTAGTGATGGAGAAGTTAAATAAATACAAACTGAAGTTATGGATTACCTGCAAAGTAAAGGTTATAATATAGACATTTAAATCTGATAACATCACAGCATGGCTGAATAATGAGTCCACAAATTAAGGAGAAATCACTGGAGTGGGAATTATCTGATCAGTTACCATATGAAGATACTTTGGAGCCTTCATTAGGAAACCAGTACAAAAGTTCAGTTGGAGCTGCACAGCAAGGGAAGGAACAGGAAACTGGGACAAGTTTGCCACACTCAATTTTATGCAGTGATAGGCCAGTGAACTCCTATATGAAAGAGCAAAGGATTATATTGTGTGTGTGTGTTGAAGCTTTTCTCCCCGGGCCTCTACTGAAAATGGACATGTATCCAGTTAGACTAGCCAAGTCAACAAATGTAAAATAAAATAAATAAATAAATCACACAAGATATAGCTATAGAGACTATGGTACAGGAAGATGTTCTGGGCCTTCCTGTAGAATGCCTGCAGGAAATGGAGAACAAAGAATGCACATTTGATTTGAAGAAAATTATCTAAGGGAAGAGTTGCTTGATTTAATAGAGTTGGACAGGCATATGATCAATGAAAGAAATAGATTACAGAAAGTCAATAAGAACCAAAATGTTTGAGAAGTTTGATAAAACAAATGAACACAGCAATCAAGACTGTTCATGGAAATTCATGTGATATAGCAGAAGTAAATAGGATAAATTACTGTACATCTAAATCAAAAACAGATAAATTCTTACCACAAAACACAAGGCAGCAAGGGAAAGGAATAGGAGAAATCAAATAACATGAAAGTATTGAATAGAGAAAACTGTAAGCCAATTAAGACAAGAAGTGTTGTTGTTAGAAGAGTACACAAGAGGGAACAAATAAAAAAAAATACTCAGAAAGCTAGACGTGATAAAAGCAATGCACAGAATCAGAACAGGCCAGGATCTATTGCACATCTATTGCACATTATTGCAAATAATAAACTAAAGATCTGGGTCTGATGAAGTTTGTTAACTTTTATTAAACAAAAGCGCTTACAACTACTACCTTTTGAGTCTTAGTGTGGTTTTTCCTCCTTTTGGTGTTTTAAATTGGTTTGTTTATTCCTTTTTCCTGAATAAACTAAAGATATCAGCACACACAGAAAAACTTAGAAGTTATGCAGATAAATATAAAAGAAAAGTACAAAATAAGAAATTTCTTGTTGATTCACAAAGATTTATAGAAAATTGGGAAAGAAGGAAAAAAGAATAGAAACACCACCAAAAAATAAGAAATAGGCACATTTTGGAGAAATATCTATGAAAATGAATAAAATCCATGTAGGCATAGAATAGAGCCTACATGGAATGGTATCATGTCCATGTACATGGTTCCCCCTTGGCAACATGCCATGCATATTAATCATGGCGCGTTGCTGAGGGAGAGCCGAGGAACACAGTTATTGGATCAGTGTAGGGAGTATAGTGTTAACTGTGTCCACACATTCTATGAGCTAGGCTTGTAAAGGCTCCAGGGCCATTAGCCTAGTACACCCCTATGAACCTATGAACATGGGTAAGACACTTCCTGCACGGTCAAATTTCAGCATATCAATGTTTTTTTTTTTTTTATTTAAAAAGTATGTTTGCGATGCATGGTGTGGAGTGCAGCAATACTAAGCATTGCTGAGACACCTGCCAGATATCTAAAAATAGAAACCAGATGCATTTAATTATTTACTTAAATGTCAGGTTTAAGCATAGTTGAGCAGGTTTGTGTGGTGTAGTAAGGTGCTCAGCAGTGCTTATACATAGCTCAGAGGTATATGTAAAGGTATAACAGAATTTCACATATCCATGTAGCCAAATGGGCAGAGTTACAGCCTCATGAACTGTAGGTGTAGAGTTTGAATACATGTCAGGGAAAATAAGCATTTAATTTTGAAATGCAAAGTATGGCAATTATTTTTAAATTGTGGCCTGCTGTGTTCCTCTAATCTCTGCTAAGACCTGCTAAGCAACACATAAACACAATAATGACTGAAATGTTTATGCGCTGCTCAGCTCTGCTTAGCTGGTTTGTGCACCATTAAGTACTGCTAAGCATATGGGTCTTCAGGTTTCTGCACTGCTCAGCTGAGCTAAGATGGTTTGTGCACTGCTAAATGACATGCTGCATTTTTAAATGATGCCCAATGGCACGTAAGGGTGGGAAAACAGTCTATATTAAGCCCAATAGGCAGGAATACAGCATCATCCATTGGAGTTCTGTCTCTGAAGGATACTATGGCAGGCATTGATGAGAGTTTGCACTTTTGGACACAACGTTGGGGCACCCTGGAATCCAGGGTCATGGTTGGACTCCTTGTAAAAAAACATGAAGGCTGGCTTCTGTAGGGAGGCTACCAGGGCTCAGAGTGCAAGGCGGAGGCCCGGGACTGGCTGCCAAGGGACTTCACCAGTGCAACTGGTATTGCCTGCACAGGTGAGCAGTGTTGTAACCACTACGATGATCTGAAGAGACATGAGGGGGATCTCTTGGACACCTGGGTCCAAGAATTTTGGGCAGGGGATGTCCCACATATATTTAAGTACTTTTACCTCTGTACCACCAATTTCTAATTTGAATATCTGCTAAATTGGTATGCATAATGATGTTCTGCTCTCCCAACAGCTGCAGAGGAGAGGGCTTGCAACCTTGAGGTGCATGCTGGGTGCTTGGCCAGGTTGCGCCATCAGTGTGGTGAGTACAGATGTTTTATGCTAACTATACTCAAAGTGTCTTTCAGTGAGTTATTTTTACGGCTTCAGCTCTTGAACTTCCTTTGGCAGATCAAAATTATTCTGTCTATGCTTATGCCGTATTGTAGATCTTAAACAAACAAATAAATAAATAAGTATAATTGTTTTATATTTGTTTACCAGCGTAGTGCACTGATCACAATGAATCATTTGTAGGCACAGCCCAGAAGACTAGAATCACATAAGAAATGAGCAAAACATATTTATAGATAGAAGGATATGCTAAAATGCATATACATATTTACAGATGAAAGAATATGTTAAAACATTTTAGTTCAAGAAGCAGTGTGCAATGTCAAAACATGAATGAAAAATTGGAATCATGCTTAGCTGAACTTTTTGTAACCATAATGACTTATAACAGGAAATTAACAGAAGCAATCAAAAGCATTGATTATTTGTGTTCCATATTTTCAGTTAGGTATTGCTCTGCAAAATATCATAAGTTGGAAAGTCTGTCCTAAGGAATGTATAGGAATACATAGATATGACACTAAATTTGACCTCTGATGAACTACAATATGATGTGAACTGCAGCAAAACACATGATTTTATAAACTGGTCATATTACTTTGGGAAAGGGTAAGCCTTTACTATGGCTTAAAGTATAACATCAACAGATAAAAATAATCATAACTATATTCTAAAATTAGGCTTTTGATGTTTAAGGTTAACTTTAACAAGAATACAGTCCACTTTGATTTCCCGATTAAATTTTAAATGGAAAGATTTTTTTTTCTGGAAATGGGTAATTCTCTGTTAGGCTATGAAGAAATTATTGCATACTTATAAACAAATTTCTGTTAAGCCTGTGAAAATAAGTGACACAAAATTAAAAGCAGTCCTGAGATTTTATGTGGAGATGCACACACACACACACACACACACACACACACACACACACACACACACACACACACACACACACACACACACACACATTTTTTATCTGTTATAGTAAAGGTAGAGTTAAGGAATGCATATAATATCATGATGTGAATAATTTCCTGTGAGCCAGTCCATTTGTTCAGCTATAACAGTTTTGACATATGAAAAGGCAACTACCATAAACAAAGAAACATGTTCCACCAAGAAACTAATAGCATTTTCCATCATGAGCCTTTTCACAGAATAACTATGAAATAAATTAATTACATATGGAATTTCAGCAGTTCAAAATGTAAAAGTTAAAATGTAACATGCGGCTTCTTTATTTTTAGTTGTGTGATAGCTTGGAGTTTGTTATACATAAGTGCACAGAGGGGTTTGTTCAGATTTTCCCACTTTCTGATATTCTCATTTCATATGTCGCATAGACATAACAATAGTAATGCTTACTATACTTTAATCCAGGACAGAGATGTAGATCATTATCCAGTACAAATAACAGTTGGAGAACTGTAGTTACTACCCAACTGTTTCCTAGTAACTACCATTCTAAAAGAATCATGTACTTTGTATTTCACAAACAAAAAGCACAACTATGTCACCGCTACCTCTTCTACATTGATATGACATTTCACTAAAGTGGAAGTCATTACAGATGACCTTTTGAAGGACGTAAGACTATAAAATCAGAACAAGTAAACAGTGGCTGACATCCTAAGGAAGCAGAAGAGCATGACCTCTACTTTATTTTAACTAACACAATCACTTACTTGATTACTGCTACCATCTGAAACTGACCTATTTAATGTTACAGCAAAAGCACATTAAAACATGAGCAGATGCATGATCTCATATCTTATTAGTCTACAAAAAGCTCTGTGGCAATAACACAATGTTTTAAAAGTCTCTGCAGGGATGGCCATCCTTTCAGTAAAACCCAGGTACAAAAGTAAGTAAATTTAAAAGATTTTGGTAACAGTTTTTTTTTTCCTTTCATCCTCCCTGACTTTCAAGCCCATAACATTTCCATGGCTCAGATCATTACCTATTCATATCTCAGTCTAATCCAGGCAGAAGAAGAAGCTTGGGGGGGCAGCAGCTTAACTTCAGTAAGCGATCATCTACTGAAGACATGCTTTAAAACTTAGCTTTCTCCCCTCGTCGCTAAAGAGCATGTTCACATTTGCTAGCACTTGTTATACATGCATCACTGGATCAGACACACACACACACACACACACACACACACACACACACACACACACACACACACGCACGCACACACACACACACACACACACACACACACACACACACACACACACACACATACACACACACACACACACACACACACCAGACCTCTCAACCAACTGGGGACAAATTTCAACAGAATCAGGGACAAGTCAAGAAAAAATCAGGGAAACTTTTAAAATAGTGCTATTAACTTGAAACATTGACAGAATCAGAGCATATGAATTAATACACATTTTCTGAGGTAAAAGAAGTTTATAACTCTTAATTATTGTCATTATTCATTGTGTAATTCACGACCTTTCCTCTAAAAGTCACTAGTTTTAGGAGGGATTAAGAGGGACAGAGTTAAAATTTAAGTCAAAATCAGGGACAGCCCTGAAAATCAGAGACAGTTGAGAGGTATGAGTCACACACACACACACACACACACACACACACACACACACACACACACACACACACACACACACACACACACACACACACACACACACACTTACACACACACACACTTACATGTGTGCACACTGCCAAACAGTTTCAGGTAGTGAAAACTCACGTGTGCACACTGCCAAACAGTTTCAGATAGTGGAAACCTCTGCTAATACTCATGCTATTATGTGAAAACTGTGACAGCAGCTCCTATTCTCAACTGACTGTTCCACAATTACCCTCACCACTACAGACAAGTCTTCACACTTTTTCATCTAGCCATAATCTGTAAAAACCTGGCTTCCATGCATATTCAAAAAATATCTAACAGTCATGGCTTACTGTCAGATGAAGAACACATTTTTATTTCTTTGTCAGCATTCCTTCACTATTCTTACTGAAATTGTTCAGGTTCTAGACAGCCTGTGTCTCAATGTAGAAATAAAACCATGATTTCAGGGTATTTCAGTCTTAAGTGGAAAAGCCACTCACTTCTCAGCTGAACAGGCAATTTCTATGCATGGTCTTATTATATTGAGTTTAGAACCTGCCAGAGAAGCCCTGGTCCAGCAGTTGGCTTTCATTTTGATGTCCTCTTTAACATTCCAACTAGATGAAAGAGCTCTGTTAATCATTTAACTCACTCACTGGCATTGTCCCATGCTATTTTACTGACATTTTAAATCTCAGAAAGTCCCAGCATCTACATCCTTAGTAGACACATATATCAAGGTAGGGAAGCTGTTCCACTGACTAAAGATCTCACAGACTGGGTCTCCCTGTATAATGGTATTGACTCCAGCTTGGCACTTCAGCATTTCTTCATTGTTTATGCTCATATTAAGAAGTACAGGAGAGTCTTTACTGAAATCTTTACACACATACACACACACACACACACACACACACACACACACACACACACACACACAAATTCATTTTCTTCTCTGATTTTTATTAAGAAATATAAACAAATAAACTTATGCAAAACAGAACAGTAAGAACAGATAAACGATCACATCTGAAAATAAACTCGTAAGGTAAAACAACTAACCAAATGAACTATGTAGAATATATACAAGCTCAGCAATCCCAGCTAGTTGCCATGCATTATAGAATGGACCCAATCATACACAGATTAGGTAGAGCTATCCTTGCATCTGTAAATATGTTTTGTTCATTTCTTAAACGATTCTGTTCACCCAGGTTCTACCTGTAAATGCCCCATTTGAGGTCAGTGCACTACCCCAGTAAACAAATATGAATAAATAAATACATTTAGTAAAAATGTTCTGCCATACATCAGGCACTTGAGAGCTTGTAAGCTGTATCTTTAAATGCATACATGATATAGCCAACATGTTTGTGTATGACATTAAAGTTTGCTTTAGATAAATCTACCTCAGATGCATAAATTAACTTAATGACACTAGTCAAAATCCATCTGACTTCTCTAGCCTGGGCATTTAGCCAGGTAGCAGAATCCTCAATACCAAAAATCCCAAATGTTCAAGTGAGGGTTATTTCACCTTTTTAAATTTCTTCAAGTAGATATTGTAGAAGCAGCCAATATTCCCAAACCTTAGGACACTCCAATGACATGTGCACATTCCCTACTTCCTAGGTTAGGAACCTGCGATAAGTGCTTTTCACTTTAAACCCCTGTTTACACTGCTTGTCTGGAAATAGGTACAATAATAGAGGAAACCTCATTTGTCAGTCTCTATATCTAACTCACCAATTAGTTTAGCAACAGCATCCCAGGACTGTTACCATTCCTTCACTGACAGCTGGACTCCTTGCTGTCTCTGCCATCCATTTTACAGGTGGTTCCTGAATGCTGTTGGTTTTGGATCTCACATGTCCCTATACATTGTACTGACTCTCACCTTCTTTAGCCAAGCCCATTCACCCAAGTTTAATTTGTCTAACAGACCTATCTGACTGTGAAACAGAATGTCATATATGGCTAAGCTATATGTAAGTAAAACAATCCTGCTCCCTGAGTTAGAATTCTGAGCTTATCTCCATGAAACTTTTCATTGTGGTTCCCTCAACCCCCCCCCCCCCATGTGAACCTTATATATCACCCCTCTCTTATTTGCTTATCACACTAGTATTTCCATAATTTCCCCTAACACCTATGGATGATGCCAAATCGCCCTCATGGAGCCTTCACCCTAAAGCATACCTCCCACCACAAACTTTCTTTACACAAATACGACATCCAGGTCTGTGGCAGCCATGGTAGATTATGTTATGGTGTGCTAGGCTGACTATCCTCCAACAACCACTCCTGGTTGCACAACTGCAGCAACAGGGATGTTTTAAATGAAAAAGTATACCTAAAAATGTTGGGTAAGTGGTAAGCCCCATCCTCCTCAGCACTTTGGAACACATGCTGCCTTAGATGAGAACCTTCTAGCAGATGGCCCCAGTATATGTACATTCAAAAGTTCTTACAACTGATAAATCACAGGAAGGTCTCCAGGAGTGGGCTGTTTCCTACGTACATAAAAGGTATGTGGTATTACCATGATTTTGTCTGCCTCTGTTCTGTTAGAGGTAAAGGGAAACAAACTTAATCTGGTAATGAGGTTCTCCTTAATCCTCCACTGTTGCGTCAAAAAGTAGGTCACACTAACAAGTCAAAATATTTCATGTTTAACGCAGGGAGAAATTAAACAGTGCATGAGTGTGTCTCAACCCTATACTTTATAAAAGCCAAATTTTGTTTATTGCATTGAAGGTCCAAATCTCTGAAAATCTGCAGCCCTCCCCCTCCAAACCTGTAGAAGCTAGAGAGCAACATAGGAGGCAGTCATTTGCAAACAAATAAAAGGGCCTATTAGCTCCTTTGAACAATTTTAAATCCTGGTGGTGCAGTCTTGTCTTGTATGCTATTTTTTTCATAACTAGGGGAAGCAGGATTGGGAGAGAAATGGCAGCATCCCTGCCTGGTGCTCCTAGCTAGCCCACCAGCCTCAGAGAGCCCTCCACTAATCAACGCTCTGAAAGAGGGATTCATGTACAAACCATTGATGTATGCTATAAACTGGACACTAAACCCTCCATCTCTTAAAACCTGACAAAGAGACTCTCAGCTCACCATATAAAAGACATTAGCTACATCAAAGAGGACTATACCCGCATTTTTAGTCATACCCTTTGCATGCTGCAGAGAAGTTGCCAGTTCCTACCAATTATCTGTTATAGTCTTTCCATTTATAATGGCATTCTTACCTGGCTGTCTCAGTGAAAGAATTAGCATTTCCATCTTAGTGACCAGTACCATAGCAAAAATCTTCATATCCAAATTAATTAGAAATATTGGTCTTAAATCTCTTAGGCCAGGGATCACATCTCTAGTATTGGAGAGAAGTGGCGTAATGATGGTTTGATTATAATGGGTGGAATTAAGATATGGAAAATTCTCCAAGTTAAACAGACTGGTTAACACTCACTATAACTCAGGAACTTCTCATTTATAAAATTCTTGAGGGAATCCATCTGTACCTGAGGCAGTAAGGGACTTCAGTTTAAACACTGCTTCGTATAACCAATCATACATCATGCCTGATTCAAGCTTCTGCTTACCATCCTGGCACACTGAGGATGTTTCTGTCACTACGTAGGAACAAGGCCTAGACTAGTTTCCCCCATTATAGTCCCTAAACCTCTTCTCAGCTGCCTGTCATCTGATCAAATTGAACCCAGCTGTGCTGTACAAGAGTAATGTCCCTCCCAGGAGATTATTAGTTAAATAACTGAGCTATTCACCTAGGATCTCCTTCTTAGCATAGCCACCAAAGCTATCCCTTCCTCATATGCTCAGCATCTGCCTTGGGGCTCGATAACAGTTCATAGGTGTGTACTAGGCCAATGGCCCTGGAGCCTTTACAAGCCTAGCCCATAGAAGTTCCCTGGCATCATGCCGCCATTAGTTCCCGGTGCCTCTATCAAGTACAGCCACTGGAGTGATCCCGGGGTGAACTTTCTATTTCTCATACACTCATCAATATTTCTCTTGAAAAGGACCAGAGAGGTGTTCTGCTTGACATGAATGGGAAGTCTATTCCAGAGCATGGGCAGTCTCTGGGTTATGCTGTCCCTTCAGCATGTTCTTTAGATTTGTAGTAATGAGGTTTAGGTCCCAGGAACATGTGGTGCAGAGGGAATGGGATTTCTTTAGGGTGTTTTTTTCTCTGTTTTTTAACAGCATTTTGTGATCAAAGAGATTCATTTCCCTTATCTGCTAGCAACCTACCCCTACCCCGAATTTGCTTGAGATCTTTTAATCTGTCCAGCACTTTCTCTCTCCATCTGCTTTTTAAGGCCTTCATCTCTCATTATATTCCTTTTTATTGCTGTTTTGCAACTATCCCACAAAACTTGTATATTCATGGCTCACTGGGCTATTGCACTGAAAAAAACATCAGAGAGGATATTTATATTAGTAAAAAGTTCCTTTTCCTTAGGATGGGACCAACTGAACTATGCCTATCTCATAAGTCTCAGTCTCTTGCATTCTGCCTCCCTTATCAGCAAAGATACTGGTACATGGTCAGAAAGGGGAGATTTTGAGTATTGTTGGACTTTGGCATATATGGCACATTTCCTTAAGGATGAGCATAAAATCTGTCCTACTACCTTGTAGTGGCAAATTCCTTGAGAAATTCAGCATAAGAACACTGAGGTGAGGCTCACTCCAAACATCCACCTAACTACATCTATCCATCCAGTCCTAACAAAAATGTGACTCTTTTTGTGGGGCTAACTCTTATTGTACAACCTTTCCATTGTTGCATCCAGAACTAGACTGAAGTCTACCATGACTACTCTGACCCTCTGCCCGCTGAATGGACTCAAAACATTTCATGAGGATGTTACTATAACAAAGTAGCCATCATTCTTCAGGACATACCTAGTTCCTACAGTCCAAGTCTCACCACTAATGTTACCCAGCCAAATCAGCCATCCCCTCTTCCTGCTACACTACATTGTACTGGTGGCTATATGTAATGAGCATTGAAACAAGATGGCAACATGTTTTTTGCCACCCCTTGTTTATGATTTGTTAAGACAACATAATACTCCCTTTATCTCAGTTTTTGCACATCTCACACTTTCAGTTTAGCCTCTTGTAACCTTACAACATGGTTACCTACCAATGTAATTTGCTGGAAATCCTCAAAAGCTTAATGGGGTGAGAGCAATCACCCTCATTCCAAGACAAAATAATCATACTCTCCACTGCTTGCTTATTTAAATCCATCTGATCACCTGGGATTAATTCTTCTGCTATTGCTGAGCTGAACCACCCCCTCTTCACATTGTCCTGTAGCATCCCCTGGGCTAGTGGTCAAAACAACCCCCCCCCGCTGATAAAGTACACTTATACCTAGGCATGAATGACCTGGCAACTAAGGTTTAAAAAAGAGGTAGAGATAAACTCACAATCTTTTTATTTCTCATCCTTCAGGTAACAGAATTATAGATAATAGAAACACAGGCCATCAAAACACACACTTTTTAAAAACCAGAAGTGAGATATCAACTTACTTGTTTAAAACTGAACTTAGCTGTTACCCACTCCATTGGCTGATACTGAAATAGCTGCCCATTTGGTTGTTCTATCACTCACATAAATCAAAGACAGGAGCATCACCACAAATACTCACCATTCAGTCAAAGAGAAGATTAGCAAACTATAGTAGATAGCCCCACCACCAAAATATGGAAAGGACTGCTCCATGATGCAAAAGGGAAAGAAGAAAGCTCATCCTGCAATGGTTTTGAAATTGCTTCCTATATGGGAAAAAAGGAGACAGACATTAGCTCAGCTGGAGATATTTACAACTAAAAATAGGCTAATTGAATAAATGAGGCCAACTTGTTAATTCTTATTTAGCACCAAAAATACATGCCAGAAACACATTAAACACTCTGGTCAATATAAAAACTTTGAGGAACTCTAAGACTCAAATGTCCTTTTCTTGGCATGATAACCTGTTATTATGGCCAGTCATCCACATTAGAGTCAGCTTGCAAAGGTCACCCATCTGCAGCACTCCTGTCCAGGGTCTCCAGGCCACAAGTAGTCCAACAACACTTATCTACTGAGTTGGACAAACCAAAGAAAATCTCAGACTAAGTCTTTTATCTGGATGTACTGAATTTTTGGGGGAGAAAGTGTAAAATTCATCAATTTCCTCCTAGAGTGATGACCTTGCTAATTTCACCAACCTCAGGTTAAATGTTCAGAAATATCTGGTCCTGCCTCACTCATGGAAGGGGAGCGTAATGGATTTTAGTTTAGGAGATTTTTTTTCTACATTCATCTGTCTCACAGGCATGGTGGGATGACTCAGTGTGGAAAAAGCACTCTTCTCATTCTTATCCAGTGATAATTCTGTATAATATTACCAATGACCACTGGAGTAAATGTACATGCTTCTTTTTTGAGGTAAAGGGGAATTACCCAAGGAAGAAAGGTAGTGACACTGTCCATGGGAGATCTCCAACTCTATGTTCCCATTTGTCCATCCCTTCCAATCTTGGTTCATGGTTTTCAAGTCCTGTATTAGACAGCTAGCCGAGTTAAGGAAATCCAAGGCCACCCTGTGGCTTCTCAGAATTGTTCTAACCACCCCTCCATTTTCCAAAATCAATACAGCTGGATATGTCAGCATTATTTTATAACCCAACTCTTTTTTCCCCCTGCTGATTAGTATCATTTGTCTTTTCAAAAGGTATAATGACTGGAAATAGTCAGCAGCAAGGGTAATATATCTGCCCTCTTTTAATTCATCTATTTCAGTGACTATATTGGACTAAACAGGCCCTCATCCTTGCTGATTGAAGGGCCATTAGATTTTGTCATGGAAACTTGTCATTTCTCCTTTGCAACCTGACCCTATAGATGCATTCATTTGCTGGGTTTAAAAATCAGGCAGTTAAATGTGTCTTAAAAATGAGCACACATCCTTGTTAGATATATTTTCTGGTATGCCCTATTGCATACATTTATCCATCTGTAGCGATTCTCCAGGTCATCCACTTTAAATGCCAGTCCATAGGTTCATAGGTTCATAGGTTGGTACTAGGCTATCCGCCCTGGGGCCTATACAAGCCTAGCCATAACAATTCCCTGACTATTTCTTCCCACACTATTTACTTCCCTGGACCCCTGACTAGCAGGGCAACTGATGTGATCCCCGGAATAAATTTCCTTTCTCCCATCCAATCGTCAAGGTTCCTTTTGAAGAGGGCCAAAGAGGCACTTTGCTTGACATGTATGGGCAATCTATTCCAGAGTCTGGGGAGTCTCTGGGTCAGGAACCTATCCCTCCAGCATGTTTTGTTTATTGTGATGACAAGGTTTAGATCCCTGGAGCATGTGGCTCTGAGGGATTGGGATTTCTTTAAGTATAGCATGTCCAATAGCTCTGGGTTTGACATGACCTTGTATGTTAAGCAGAGATCTCCTCAGAGTAGACGATATGCGACAGAGTATAGCTGGAGTTTTTTAAGGTGGTCAGCGTAGGGCATCTGCTTTAGGCCTGTGATTCTTTTAGTGAGGTATTTCTGCGGCCTTTCCAGATGTTGCAGATGTCTTGAGAGGTACATACTAAATGGGGCATTGTATTCTAAAATGGGTCTAATGAGGGATGAGTACAGTGGGACAATGACCTCCTTTTTTCTGGATCAAAAGCCCGTAATGATGAGGTGTGCCACATAGAAGGATTTCCTGACTGTTGTGGTGATGTGGTTATCGAAGGTGAGACTACTGTCCACCTGTGTCCCTAAGTCTCTTATCGCACTTTCGGTGTTTAGTGTACTGCCATCTATATGGTAATTCATGAGTACATGTTTTTTCCCAAAGGGGATAACTATACATTTCTTGGCATTGAGCTTGAGCCCATGGCTCTGGCACCAAACATCTGTTTCTGTAAGGCCCTTTTGTAGAGTATCCACATCATTTTGGGATTCAATAATGGCTCGCAGGTAGCAGACATCTGCGAACTTTGTTAGCCAGTGTCCCTTAGTGTTGGCCTGTACTTCAGAGAAGTAGATGCCAAACAAGAGCGGTCCCAGGACTGAACCCTTAGGTACTCCACTTGTCACTTGTCTGGAGCTGGATTTGGAGTCAGCTACTTTTACAGTGTGGGTTCTATCAGTAAGCCAGTTAGCAACCCATTGTGTGACGTAGGGATTAATGCCCAGCTTAGTATGTTTATCTATGATTCCAGAGTGGGGGATGGTGAAAAAGGCCTTGGCAAGGTATAGATAGGCTGTCTGAACCACCTTACACTTGTCCATGTCTCTGGAGACTGATTCAAAGATGTCAGTCAGGTTCAGGAGACAAGATCGGTCCTTCACGAACCCAAACTGGGTAGGGTCCAGTGTTTGAAGGTTGCCACTGTCTTTGTTTATAAGTTCCATGATAATACGCTCCATGGCCTTGCAGATAAGGCTCATCAGACTGATGGGATGGTAATTTCCATCATCCAAGGTGGATACCCCCTTGTGGAGTGGGATAACTGTAGCTCTGCGATGCCCAGTGGGCACAAAACCTGAGGTGAGGCTATGATTAAACATGACACTTAGGTGAGGTGCCAGTTCATATTGTAGTTCATGTAGTACACAGCCCGGGATGTCATCTGGTCCCATGGATGCTGTATTCTTAGCTTTGTAGAGTGCATTTTTTACCTGTGTGGCCATTATTACCGGAATTTGGCAATCTTCCGGTATTGAGATGGGCCATTTAGGGGGTAAAGTTGGCACTGAATCAATCTGCCAGGATATTGGCAATATCCTTGGGATCAGTATATTTAATGCCATTCTGTTTAACTCAGAGCAGATCTGAGCAATGACATTTAGATTTTTGACATAGTTATAGAATGCCTTGTGGTTGTCTTTGGAATCTTTGGCAATTTTATTTTCATAACTAGCTTTGGAGGATTTTATGAGGGATCTCAGTTTCTTACTGAGGCTGATAAGGGAGTTTTTTGCATCCTGGGATTTTTCTCTTTTCTGCAACAGTTTCTTCCTTTTGTTGTAAAGTTTGTTTATGGCAGGGGACCACCAGACTGGCTTCCATTTTTTGGATGACAGCATCTTGGTTCTATTTGGGATGGCATGATTCATCCATGAGTGGATGTGCTAGTACAGTGCCTTAGTGTAGGATTCAGCAGTTGAACTTTCAGTTCCCGTCTGCATGGGTCTCATGAAGTTTGTCACTTCTGACTTGAGTAGCATGAAATTGGCTCTGGAGAAGTTTTTTTATGGAGGTTTCCTTACTGGGGGGGGGGTGGGATGTGAATGTTAAGGGTGATTAGCTTATAGTCAGAACTGACTAACAAGGGGGTGACAATAGGTGTGGAGCATCGATTTCCCATGTTGGTAATGCCCAGGTCTAGGATATTGGAGCCCCTGGTGGGACTATGGATTAGTTGATCCAGGGCATTGGAATTTATGAATTCCAAGAACCGTTGGGCAAAGGTGTTGGTACACGAGTAGTTTTCCCAGTTAATGGCAGGGTAGTTAAAATCACCCAGTATTAGGGTGTTTGGTTCTATCTTAATATTTTCCAGTATGTTTAGAAAGGTGTAGTGAAAATCTTGGGGTATGTTGGGGGATCTGTAGCAAGCTACAATTTGGATTGCAGTCTTACCTAGTGTTAGTTGCACCTGGAGAATTTCAGACGCATTGTGTTGGGCAACATGCCTGGTGGTGTGAATATCCTTGGTGAATATTGACACTCCTCCATCTTTAGTGTTTCAGTCCTGGTTTGGTGGCTGAAAAGTGTGGTAAGCATTGTAGCCTGGTATTGCAGGGGTGCTCTCTGGAGCCTTGAACCAGGTCTCAGTTTCTGCACAGATGTCGATGTTATCCATTTTTAGAATTGCCTCGAGAGAGTGCATTTTAAGGTTTAGACTTCTAGCATTGAGTAGCATTACATTCAGATTTTGCATGCTTGTACCTTTTACGTTGGTGGTTTTGTCCTTTGAAATTTGCCTAAAAAAAGGCACTATAGGGGTGGCAAGAGCCTTAGTCAGTAACCTGAATCCCAAGTGTGACAGGTGCAAATCATCTCTGGCAAAGCATCGTGGTCTGTCGATCATGTCGTCCCAGGCAGACAGATACTGGATCCCCTTTGAATGACACCAGAAGCTTAGCCAATTGTTGAAGTCAATCATTTTGTCCTTATATTGTGGTATAATTCTGGGTGAAGGCAGGATGCTACTCAGGGCTAGGTTCATACCTGCCTGGGACACATGATCTGAGAGCTCTTCCATGTCTCTTTTCATGTAGTCCAGGGAGGTACGTCTCAAGTCATTCACTCCAACATGGACAATGACAGAGTCATATTTGTACTTGTGGAGTGACTTGAGTGCATGCATTATGTGGCGGATCCTGGCACCCGACAGTCAGCTGACTGTAATTTTCTCCTTGTTCAACCTGGTGAGTGGGACATCAGTGTGCTGGACTATAGAGTCACCTATGACTAAAGTGTTAGGTACGTTGTCTTGCCTTAGGGGCTGTTGCTGGGTGGCACACTGGTGTTGTTAGCTATGTGACACTTTGGTTGTGATTGGTGTTTGTGTTTCAGCTTCAGAGATCCTTGTTGCTTGGGCAGGTTACAGTTAAAGGCCTCTGCATATGTGGATTTAGTGTTGCTATATGTGGGTGCTGGTGGTGTGGGTTTAGAAGGGCTATGTGTTGCTTGAGGTGTAGTGTGGGTGTTAACCTTCTCCTCTTGATTGTCTAGCACAATCTTGCGTGGAGAGAGCTTTGCTTCCATTTTAGCTGTTTAAATGCATCTCTCACAGGTTGTAGTGTTGGGTTGTAGGAAGAGAGGGTTGTATGTGTACATGAGGCAATTGCTGCATTGCCCCAGTATGCCCACATTCACCAGGTGGACAGGAGAAATCACTGGAAGCTAACCCTTGGACATGCCTGGTTTGGTGCTTTTTTTTTTTTTTTGTAAAGTACAGGAGCTGTTTTTCCTTACCTTAGCAAGTTACTTTGCAATTATAGGCTGTTTAGTGATTACGATTAATTTCTCCTTATTAATAAGGAGAGTTGAGTGCTTGTATCAGTTTATGGCTTCCTAGTGCTTTTCAGAAGGTATTAGAGCAAGTGCTAGTCACAGGAATGCTTAAAGGTAAGATTAAAAAAAAGTAAGTAACTTAAGTTTTACCTGTTTAAAACATTAAGGTTTAATGGAGAGTTACTATTTTTAAAACAGCAAGGTGGATTGAAAGGGGTGGTCACTTTTGTATTCTGGTACTATGGAATACAGTAGGATGGCCAATAAATTTAAATAGTTGAAGAGGAGGGATTTCAAAAATGATGATTTTGTGATTACTCACACAAGCCAGTGAAAGCAGAGAGGAAATGAGATATATGGTCAGATTAACATAAGAGGCAGGCAACTAGAAAGACAGTGGTATTTTCTGCCTGACTCAGAAGAGACAGTTAAAGCAGAATGCAAGTAAAACACAAGGTAAAGAAAACAAACCACAGTATTCAAAATATAAAAAGGCAATAAAGTAATACAAAATACAACAAATAAAAGCAAACTAACCTTTCCTTCACAGCAAAGTGTAGCAGAGTCTGGATGAGCCTGTTCTGGTAATGTTGCTCTTACAGGGAAACTACTTCCACCTTGGCAGATGCCACAAAATCTGAAAGTGTTGCCACTGTATGTTTCAGGGTTTGCAGCTCCTTTGTTAAATGCTCCACTTCCTTCTGTTGATTCAACACAACAGAGTGGTAGGCCTCCAGGTTGAATGCCATGGTCATTAACCTTTGACACAAAATCAGCAGTTTCTCCTCTGTAAAAGCTTTCTTTTAGTGGTCTAGGGGTGTCTCCTCTTCTGAGATGTTTTTCACTGCCTTTGATATGATTTTGATAGTTGTATAAAAAAAACTTAGAAATCTTAGTTTTGCAGCCTGGGTGAGTGGGAATGCCAAGACTATTTGCCCATCTATTTTTGGGAAAGCCATACTCCCAATACACTTCTAAATTATATTCAGTCTCAGTCCATTCACATGGACATAAAATGGGCATTATTGGATGATAAGCAGAAGGGTTTAATTTTTTGTGAATAAGTCATTCCCATTAAAAACACCCTTTTTTGTGTTTATTGGGTTTCTTAAGAATAATAAAGATATTGGACTTAGTCTTCATGTGTTTTCTTTAAAAATATCAAAGACTCCCTGGAGGTATTTAAATATACAGAATGTAATAATTGCATTATTCCTTAGTTTATCCAGTCAAAAACTATCCTAGGGATTCAGTAAACTCCATGTAGGCTTCATGCGTATGCCGAATGCATATTCATGCTGCTCATCGCTCTTGCACATATACAAACACAATTTCATGGCCAGCAACGGTGTCACTTGCCAGGAAACCATGCAGAGCAGTATGAACACAGAAAGAAGACGCATTCACGTCTGTTTATGAACAAACTTGCTTAGAAAAATTGAGCGGACAGCCACAATGACAACTAGGGTTAAAGATACTACAATACCAGCAGTAATAACACAGTAAAGAAAAGTGTACACAGTGCAATGTACACTAAAAACATATTTCAAGAATGAAATAATGGAGGGGTGGGTTATTTGTGTATGGCAAATACAAAGAAACTTACACTGGGCAGGGAAAGTGGGCTGATGAAATGGGCACAGACGTGAAGGATAGGAATGAATAAAGAGGAAGAGCATATGGTAAATATGTAAATATCCCCATGATATGATATGATATGTCAATATATGTACACTTCCAAGACAAGTCACTAGCATAATATTATGCACATATGTAGATAGCATAGTATGCATAATTATTTACACCTCCTGAGTAAGTGTATTATGATATAAACACACATTATAGTATATAGGTGATGATTATACAAAGTTACATGTCAATGGAGGTGAATAGTTGTGATATTAATATCACTGACATGCTCACTGAAGACAACACTTAGCAAGGATGGTATATTAATTAGGGGTATGTGCATACTCTGAAGATCTGAAAAATGACATGCCACCATAACTCTCAACCAATCAGGGACTCACAGTGACAGACTCCTGGACAAATGCAGACAGAAACAGTTGCAATCGTGGACACTTTTACAGTATTACCACCATTAATCAGTGGCATTGGCAGAATATATGATGTGACTTATTATACATGTTCTTCAGGATCAGACAAGTACAACTGTAATTATTGTCAGTATTTTATAAGTGGAATTTCATCCTTTCCCTAAAAAATGAACAATTTTTGATGGTTTAAGAGGGACATTGTTAAAACTTGAATTGGAATCAGTGCCAATCACGGTCAGTTAATGGGTTTGCATGACACATAAGCCACAATCATCACCTGCAAGAATCAAACATATGGCATCAATGTTGTCACTGAACTGTGTATTTACTGAGTGCAACACAGAAAGTCAGTCACACAAGCATCTAGTAGAACAACTTGAAGGGAAGTCTGCACTGTCAATCATAATGGGTATACATCCCAAAGAATAGTTCTGCATGGCCTACCCGATGGGTGGGAGCTCACTGTGCCATATGTGATACACTTGACTAAAGCATCCCTGGCTGATGTAGATGTCGGCCATATGGATAACAACACAAACAAACAGCACACTATTATGAGTGGATTCCCTACACACAGCTGGGTATAGCATGCATCTGACACATGTAATACCAATGGATATTGTCTGAAACATCCGCAATTTATATATGAATAAAGAATTGATCCATTATAATAAATGGTCCAGCAGTATGTGAGAACAACGACAATGCATCAACTATGCCCATGTGCACGGAAAGTAAAGCAGTGAAAATTAAGTGTCAATAATCGAGGAAGTTGTCACTGTAATACTGTACACATACCAAACAATAAATGGAGCACCATTTATAAGCACATGTCAAACCTCAAGACATGTGCCACATGATCATTGCCCCTCTGACATTGCCAGGCATAATGTTTTACTGCCATGAAATCTGGCATACATCCATACGTGTTCATGGAAACTGATATGCCTATCATGAAGTACTGTCACACTATAGCTGTATTGAAGCTATAGTTGCACTTCATAGATTCATAGGTTCATAGGAGAGTACTAAGCTAACAGTCCAAGAGCCTATACAAGCCTAACCAGATTTAACAATAATTATCAATAGGTAGGTGGACAAAGTTCACAGAGGTACAAGCCTATGCTATGGTATGTAATACTGACTGCCTCTGCCCATGAGGGTCATGTGCAGCGCCCCAGGAATAAATTCATGATAACACATCCACTGATCTACATTGCACTTGAAGAGGGTGAGGGATGGACTTTGCTTTACTTTAACTGGAAGCCATTTCCAGAAAAAGTGTAGTCTCCAAGAGCTGTTTTATCTCTCCAACAATGATTTATTTATTTCATAGGCTAGATTAAGATCCTTGGAATGAGTGATCCTCATGCAGTTTGTTTTAAAAATGTGTAACATTTCCAACAGGGCTTGATTAGATACTGCCCTGTAGGCCAGACACAAAGCACCCTTAGTAGAGACAGAATACAGTGATAGGGCTTTCAATCTTTCCACATAGGACTTGTTTTTTATAACCTGTATCTTCCTGGTGAAAAAACTCTGAGTTCACTCTAGTTGTTTCAGATGTCTGGTGATGTACATAAAAAAGGATGCATTGTACTCAATTATTGGTATGATGAGGACCACGTACAATGGAACTATAACAGCCTTTGATCCGAATGCCATGCCTTTACATATGAGTTGTGCCACATAGAATGATTTTCTCACCACTGTGGACACAGGGTGGTTGAAGTTCAGACTGGTATCAACCTGTATAATCACATAATGTATCACTGGGTCTGGTCTTGGGGGGGTGCTGTCTATATTGTAATTAGGTGGGGTATTGGCTATGAAAAAGAGAATAATTGTGATTTTTTTATTTCATTTATTTTTTCCTCTTGAATTCTGGCAACAATCATTTGTGTGTGTTAATCCTTTTATCAGTATATCAGTATTGTTCGTGGATTCCATGACTGACCCCAGTTTGCAGGCAGCTACAGACTTGGTCAGACAAAGGCTGTCTATGTTTGCAGTGACTTCTGAGAAAGAAATACTGAACAGGAAAGTATCTGGTACATCCCTGGTGACTAGCCTCTTGATAGAGGTAAATTCACCCACTTTGACAGTATACATCCTGTTATTAACATATTTTGGGTACCCATCTGGTGACATGGGGGTTTATGTCCAGTTGAGAGCATTTCTGTATAATATCCAAGTTGGGAGTTGTATCAAATGCCTTCACCAGGTCAAGTTAGATGGGATGAACCGTCACTCCCTCATCCACGGCCTTGGTGATCTTCTCAAAGAAGTCAACCAGTTTTAACAGACATGATATACCCTTAACAAGTCCAAACTGGTTTGGTTCCAGAGAGATATGAGATTACCTATATCCTTGTCAATGTCTGTCTTTTTGTCTTTTCCCGGTTAGGGGTCGCCACAGCGGAACTTCGGTCCGCTAATGATTGGCAGTAGATTTTTTTTTTATGGTGCCAGGTTGTCAGCCTGACATCCAACCTTCAACGAAGGCACTCCCATTCATGCATGTTTTTCGGAGGCCACTCGACCATGGGGAGGACATGCAGACTTCACACAGAAGACACTACAGCCATGAATTGAACAGGAGAACCTCTTGCTGTGAGGCAAGGTCCACGATGATTGTTTCCATGCCTGTACTGATGAGGCTATTCAGGCTTATGTGTCTATAATTCCCTGATTATTTTATGGTCCCACCTTATGTACAGGGTTGACTTTTGGGGTCTATATTACGTGATGGAACATTTAGGTGATCGAACATCTAAACGTCAACCTGTAAATGTCAAACTCTGAATGTGAACGGCCATTTACACAAATTTGTCCTTTTCCCCAATGTAGAGCAATCCCAGAGTTGCTATATTTAGTTAGGGGGATGTAGGAGACACAGCCCCCGACGTTGGGGCATGTGGGAGGCAAAGGACCCCACTTGATTAGTACTTACAGGTTTGTTTTGTTTCCTACGTCCAAGCAAATTTTTTCCTAGGGAAAAATTTGCGTAAATGGGCATTTGCAGTTTTAAGGGTTCGACATTTACAGGTCGACATTTAGGTGTTCAATCACCTTAACGTTCGATCACGCAATATAGACCCGGCTTTTGTTGTCCACCTTTCTGTCAGAACATAACCTGTCTGGGCGCTGTTGTTAAATGGGGATCCAAGTGGGTCTGCTAGGTCATGTTTGAAGCGATTTAAAAGGCAGCTTGGATGTTGTCAGGGCCCACTGCTGCTGTGTTTTTAGCCATAGAGATGTCAAAGATGATCTACTGTCTTGAGATAATAGACTGAAGAATGGTGGTATTTATAATTTGGGTATTGACCTGTGGAGACAGGAGTTTGAAGTTTGATCCAAATCTGTCAGCTACCAGGTTATCTATTTCCTGTGGTTGAGTATGGGTGTTGCCATCCACAACCAGCTCTACGTATAGCTGGGTATTTCCCCTTATGATTTCCGACGAAGTTACAAAATGCTTTGTGATATCACCTCCAAATATAACACTGAGAATTTGTTACATGCAACACAGTGAAACTGTTAACACAGTCATACAACTTAACCTATTTCATGTCATCACATCATTTGTACATCATATGCCTATATATTTATCACCGGGAATGTGTGGGTGACAGCCCAGGCATCGTATATGGACACATTGCAACTCTTGTTGTTGCAGTTCATGCAGAACAGTTAATGACACAAATGCTGACACTCGCAAAAAGCTTCTGTGGAACACTTGACTAATCCTTGAGAACAGCAAGATAATTGTGCATACAATGAATTTCAGCTCAAGTTTGAAAGTGAATATGAACATGCCATACGTTTGTGTATATAACAGCATTACATGTGGATGAACCCAAGTGTATATACCTGTGTAATCAGTATGATGTAATATTGCTGTATATCAGATAACATTTCCAGATGTTAGGTATATACATGCACACCTGAGCTATACTGCAGCTTTCATTCTGATGATTGAATGAGAACTGTGTAGAATGTTGATATACTCCACTATAAGAACGCATCCTTAGAAAGGCATCAGTATACATAGTATCATCCCATGTCAACAGTCCTTCGAAGACATATTATTACAGCTGTTATGGAAGGAATATGTCACCAAATAGCAGCAGCAGGCATCAAGATAGTAGCTCAAATCACAGAGTGGAGTACACTGTTGTAGAGCTACAGCACTTCCACACCACAACATAGTACATATGGATGGCAACACCATTGAGATGTACAATCTTCAGAGGGTCGTAACTCATTACTAGGCTAATGGTCAAAAGCACATGAAATTCGAGCCATTATTATGCCATTTAAAACAAAATCATTATATCTTTGAGAGAAGACTGAAGTCGTTTATGTGTATGTGTGTATATGTTTGAATTAAAAAAAACAGTGTAAGAAACTTCTCTGTGTGGAAGATTTTCAATTCCTGTAAGCCTAGTTAATCACTATATATTAAAAAGCAGAAAAAATCAGAAAATGGCTTTAGAAGTAGCACATTTAAAAATGTCCTAAATCAAAAATTAAAAATGTATTTTGAAATATTATTAATAATATACAGAATTATTAACTCTATTATGTATTCAGAAGTAATCCAAGCAGGGTAGACAGTCTGTTTCCAGTGGTCTGTGTGGTTAAGAAAGGATTTTCGACTGGAAACAGACTGTCTACCCTAAAAACAAGACAGCTCTGGTTTTGAACCATCAGATGATTGCACTTACAAATCACAGATGGAGCTGGTTATCTCTCTTTGCCATAAACACAGCTTTGCAACACCAATCAAATCATGTTCATAGAAGCAATTCAAATTTCATATACAGTATTAATAGTTCATAGTTGCACATTCTCAGTTGGTTTACGTGTGGCTAATGTGTAATGTAATGAGTGATCACACAAGAATTTATGACTATGCTTGTAGAAATGCAGCTCTGTCTTCTATTTGTATTCTGATCAGTCTTCCCTTATCTCTGCTTTACTTTCAGACATACAGTCTGCAGTACATTTTCTATCACTTTGCTTTCAAGGTGTGATAAAAGTACATAACACTGAGCAACAGTTTTGATCTAAGGCAGGAGGCTTGTGCTGTTATGATTTATGCATCTGCAGTATTTTGCTTTATTTAAAAGATCATTGAAGTTAGTTACACACTTCGTAAGTGTATTCTCACTGACACACCCACTGCTGGAAAGGGTGTCTGAATTGCTGTTGTGTTTTCCTTCACTCACACTAACCATTTACCATTGCAAACCATTAGCACCTAACAATGGTGTAGAAGCTACACTAAGTTAAACGTTTGGCATTCAGCAATTCTAATAAGTTCCCATCTCATTTGCATCTTCACAGTGCTCAGAGAGCTGAATCTACACTATAAAAAGGTAACTGTGTAGCTAGGGAACTTGAAGGTGAGGAGACTTGTGCAATCGGAAAAAAGTAAGATTGATATTTATTTGAAGAAGGTTTCTTTGTAAGAAGCCACTATTTTGCTAAGGTATGCTTCTGTTATTTAAGAACAGTTTAGATTTTCTAATGTTTTACAAATATATTTGTATAGCCAGGACAAAATGTAACTTTTATCTGTATGCACTTCTTATATTTCACTGTTGACAGGCCTTTTTGGCAAGCATCTACATTTGTGAGCTAGACAGGTTATACTTTCAGCACAACTATGTTCTTAAGATTTGCTTTTGCAATTTCATATGTTATTAGAGAGAAATGCAATGTACATGTGGCTGACACAGGTGGTATACTTCTCAGATGGCCCAGGGCAACCTCCACAGGAGTGGTGGACACAGTAAAATGTGACTGGCATTCAAAGTTTGAGTTCTTTAGCATTTAGCAATGATAATTGTCATCTAGTAATCAATGATATAATTTTTGGTTTTCACTATATGAACGGTGACAAAATGGGTGCTTCTACAGACCTTTACATTTTTTTGGAGTGTGTGGCGATGTAACCTACCATTTTGTTGTCCTAGATGAGAAGTGTGCTTCAGGTGCTTTTCAGTTAAAAATGTGTAAACAGCCTGATCATTTTGTGGAAAACATATATACTTTACTTACTGTATGTGATAATCTGATTTTTACAAACGGCACAAGTTGCCTACCATTTTGTTGTCCTAAATGAGAAGTATGTTTCATGCACTTTTCTGTTGAAAATAAAATGTGTAGAAAGCCTATGAAGTTTGTTGAAAACATTGGCAGTACGTATATGTTATTCCATGGTTTGTACGGACCTCTGTTTGTGTGGGAGGGGAAGGTGAGACAGGCACTTTACATTCTGTTGTACCAAATGAGAAGTGTCTTTCAAGTGCTTTATATTGACAAAGGGTACACAGACTGATTATTTTTATGAACAGATACCTTTGTGATATTAATATGTTTTATCCTTCTCTGCTTTCTGTCATATATGATTATGGCACTAAAGCCTACAAATTGATGAAAAACCCCTTTTAGTTATGTTGAGAATGAGGAAGTCATCCAGGCATTGAGGCAGCAAAGATCCTTCCTGCTTGAGAGAAGCCAGAGAGATATGGTTGCCAGAATGGAGCTTTGGAACCAGTTACTTACCAATGTAAATGCATTTGGTGGTCAAGACTACAATTATAATCTGGTGTGGTACTGGGCCACCAAATTGATTTCATCCACATGGAGGATGGTGGCTGCAGTTGCCCAAGTACAGTCCAGTACAGGGGGGTTCCTACTAACAAGCTACAACTGACATTAAATAAGGAGTTCCTGTAAACTGTCAAAGATCTCATCAGCTAAGGAGAGCCCGTGCACTGCGTGTTTGATGTTGGTGCTAATGTGTTTGGGATACCAACTGTGTGACAGAAGTAGATTCCAGGTAAGCTTACATATGGCAACTTTATATTGGCTTGTGCACTTAGGGAATTTTTTGAGGAATATTTTTATGTACTAAAACTATACCAAATAAAAGTGGTGTGTACAATGTGTATTAGTAGATATATAATATATATATATATATATATATATATATATATATATATATATATATATATATATACACACACTATACACACACACACACACACACATATATATACATATTTTATATATATATATATATATATATATATATATATATATATATATATATATATATAGATATGTTTAGTTACTTTAACCTCAATTCTGCTTTGTTTAGATTTATTGCATCACACCAGAGATTTAAACTTTTAAATGGTAACATTAAAGGGTAAATTCAAAACACATATTTTTTCATGCCACTATTAGCATGTAGTATTGATATAATTCCCCCATTTACCATACTGGTGGATGCTCATTCACACTCATGTACACACTTGCACACTGTTATACATTACTAGTTTACTTTACCCACTTTCTGCATTTTTGTGTTTTTTACTACTAGTTTTCATTGTATAAACATGTGTTTGGGGGCTGTAAACATGAAAACTGTTATGACAGTTTTTTTTTTTTTTTTTTTTTGCAAAGCACTGATATTCTTTCTGAGCTGTTAACTTAATTTTTTTATGCACACTAATACAATATTTACTAGATATTATTAGACAGATGTATTTTGAAATTTATAGTGTTTTAGTCTGATTATGTTTATGGTTAGATAGTTATGTGTTTTTTTTTCTTGATTTTAGTTCTTGTCACAGACTTGGTGAAGACTTTATTGCATTAGTTAGCCAAAAGCAATTTTAGTTAAAAGTCTTTTTATGCATAGCTTTTAATGTATATCTTTTGATGTCCTTTTCATAATACCTGATCTTGGAATTTGGGTTGCAAATAGATAGGTAGTGTTTTCCTTAACTAGGGTTTAGTTTGATCTAATCAGTAATTAGTGTGTGGTGGTGAGTATTTGCTGTTCTAAAATGCACTTATACGCCCTGTTTATATTGCATGTCATAAATAGTCTGGTTTAAAATTAAACAATATGTATATTTTTCACACCTACTTCTATTAAACAATCCCCGGGATTTAGGAATGACTATTTTCCATGCAGGAACAGTGTAGCCACTCCTGCATGGAAAATGGCCACTAAGCAATCCAGGTACATGCCGTTTTGATGTGCATGAGTGCACTAACACTGTTCCAACACAGAAATCCATGAAGGATGCAAATCACCTCATTTGCTGGTGAAAACCATGCAAAGGAAGTGAATTAGCGATTCACCAACCTGCCAGGTCTCCTTGTAGGAAAAATGTTAGTTCCAGAAATGTATTCCGTTTCTAACTGAATACATTTCTGCAAAAAATACAATGGAGGCATGTCAGCTCTCAATAAAGCATTTATTAGAGAGGTTATGCATGCCAGTGGCCAAATATATGGCCATTGGCATGAAAAACCCATCTGTATGTATAAAAAATAAACTTTTACTTTTGTTGGCCGCCATGGAATGTGTGGGAAGTGGCACGCAAACGGGAGTGGGTAGGAAATAAAAAAAAAGGGGGAAAACATAACTAGTACAGAAAACAGCATTCTGTCATTATAATTAATAACATGCAGAAAGTAAACAATGGCAGTGAACAGTGGTTGCTAAGGGGAAGGCTCGTGTGTAGTGCAGGAACTAGGGATTAAGGCAGTGGGGTATGTTAATGAGGGGACTTATACTGAATCACAAATTTGTTCTAGGTGTCACACAGCACATAACCGTGTAGATAGAAGGAGCAACTAACTTGAAAATGGAGTGCATCATGCTTGCTTTAAGCACATGGGAGCTCTGTTGGCCGGGTTGGTGCTTAGCTAAGTACAGCTAAGCAAGGGGGGGGGGGGGTGTCTGAGGCTGTATAGTCTTATTCTATGAACTGAGGGGCATGTTCACAGCCAGGGAATAGCTATTTCTTGCTTACACTAGCTAAATGGGTCTGGGTGGCACGTCGAGGATTAAACAGGAAGGACATAGGAAAAGTAAAAGGAAATAGCAGAACAAGGGATACTGCAAATCACAATGGGCCATTGAAAGCACTCATTAATACAGCTGGCAGGTGGCTGCATAGCTGAAAACAGGAGGAGATTTAAAAAAATAAAAATAGAGGGATACAGCACAATAAAGGAGAAATGAAGTAGAAATCGCTAATATGAGACTCTTGCAACTAAGAATGGGCAGGCAAAGCACATAATAATATAGCTGGCAGGTGGCTGCATTGCTGAAAGTGGGAGAAGATGTAAGTAAAAAATAATTAAAAAAAAGGCTACAGCAGAATAAAGGCAAACATGAACAAATTACCACTAATGCCTCTAACACTCACAGTGGGCAGGTCAAAGCCATGAGTAATATAGCTGGCTGCTGGAATGTATCATAGACCCAATCACACAGGCAGCAGCTGCAGCACACCACTATAAAGTATCCAAACACCCCTCAGTCTGGTTTCTTCCACAAACGTTGCACCTTCGGAGTAAACCTGGGAATTTTAACTGACAAAATGCTAGGGGCTGCCATCGCTTTGATATATCAGTATGTGCTGGAGGCTGATGGTGGTGAGGAGGATAATGCCGAAAACTTCCCGAGACTCAGGAGGAGGAGAAGAGTGTGCATAACCAGGGTAACCTACCAGGGGCTACATGACCTGGAGATAGTAGAGCATTACAGGGTGACAGGGACATAGTGCAGCAAATTGTGGAGCTGTTCCGGCCTCACCTCACATAAAGAACAAACAGAGAGGAACCCATCCCAGTGGATACTAAGGTATGTGTAGCCCTAAGAATACTAGCTACAGGTATGTTCCAAAGACCTACTGGAGATATCATGGATGTGTCACAGGCATTTGCATCCAGAGTACTCCACCATTTCCTGGATGCCATACTTCCAAATGCCCATGACCACATATACTTCCCTAACACCCATGAGGAATTGACCAGCAATATGCGTCTCTTCCACCATGTAGCTGAATACCTGGAGGTACTGGGTGCCATAGACTGCATGCACATCCACATCAAAGCACCACCTGGTGAGCAGGGTAGGGTTAACATAAACCGCAAGGGCTTTCCCAACATCAACTGCCAGGTTGTGTGCAATGCCCAGGGCATTATCATTAATGTGTGTGCTGGCAGCCCTGGAAGCTATCACAACTCCCACATCTGGCACTCCTCACAACTGTATCAGGAATTTGCCAGGGGGGGACATCCCATATGGCCATCTTGTGGGGGATGCTGACTATGCACTGGAGCCATGGATGATGACACCCGTGGGAAATGCACACACACCCATGCAAGAATGCCATAATGAGGCACACACACTCAAACCAGGAACATTATAGAGCATGTATTTGGGATGCTCAAGTCATGGTTCTGCTGCCTGGATATATCTGGTGGCGCCTTGCAGTACTCTCCAGTCACACGTGCACACATGTTCATAGTATGTGACACGCTGAACAATATGATCCTGCGGAAACAGCTGCCACAGGAACAGGATGTGGAAGGGCCACACAGCCACCCCCACCATTGCTAAGGTCCCCACAGGCACAGAGGGGCTCAGACGATGAACCCACTGAGCCAGCCCCTGTAGGCAGACAGAGGTGTGCCCAGTATGGTCTGGCCTTGGCAAAGAGGCAATGCATAGCACACACACTGACACTGTAGGGACCCAGAGACTGACACTTTCCCTACTCACGCACACAGTAAAAAGGGATGACACACACACACATAACACTACCTGTAACTTACCATGTATAGGCAGTGTACTATGTGCATCCAACATAGGCAGCCCACAAGTTTTGTACACACAACTTCCACAGGCACAAGGTAGGTCAGTTGCCTTAACAGCAAATTAATGTATCAGTATGTTCTGCTAGCATATGTACGGTATTGTTGTATACATGCAAGGGAATGCGGTGGACTACTGGGATAGCAGCAGACAACTAACAGCTACGTGGGAAAACAGGAAATTTCTGCCAAATACTGGCCTCCCAACACTATGCAGTAGTACCGAAGGTGGAAAATCCCACTACAGTATATGTGTGGGGCCAACTAACTGGGGGGTCATAGCTCACAGCCATGGATGTCAGCGTGAGGTCCTATACCCACCCCTCACACCCACACAGCAAGTCAGCTGTAGAAAACCAGAGAGAAATGCCAGGAAAAGCTCCACAAATGGCAAGTAATGCTGAATCACCCCCCCTACAGACCCACACAGTCATAGCACAGCAGGTCTGCAGTTGCAGTAAGGCTCTAAAGGGTAACAAGTCTGACATGCAAATGTATGCCATTACAATCTCACCTGTGCTCTATACTGATATGCCTGTAGTCCCCAAGACAAAGCACAATAGTATGGTAAATGGAATCAAAATGTAAAGCTAATGTCTACAGGTGTGCCCCTCATATACCCACAGAAACGCAGTAACATGTATGTTTGCATGGAAATAGCAGCATAACATAGATTTGTAGGGCTGTCCCAATACACATGAAAACATGTTGCATGTGCTCAATATGCAGGGGTCAATGAGCTATATCCATGTGTGGTCAATACTGTCAGGATCTAGCCAGCATGTTCTCCTGGCTGTCATCTTGCTCTGCCACTAATATACCTGGAAGTCACTGTGCTATGTGGAATATACTACACATATAATGGACTTCTTGAGGGCTATGTAGCGAGGTGCTAGGGCTTTTGTGAATAATCATGCTTCTTGGTACTGTTGCCAGTGGTCATTTTCAATATGGCTTTTGTCCATGTTTTATGTCTG
The DNA here is from genome assembly GCF_019279795.1 of Protopterus annectens. Taxonomy (NCBI): domain Eukaryota; kingdom Metazoa; phylum Chordata; order Ceratodontiformes; family Protopteridae; genus Protopterus; species Protopterus annectens. The sequence goes on along the minus strand of NC_056725.1, from coordinate 1,600,417,311 downwards.
CTTTTGTATATAATGGACATGCCTGCACAATACAATGCAGTCTGTACCCAGACCCATAACACCAAACCTCTGACAGCAGCATGTCTGAACAAGGGCACCAGTAAATGTGGAAAAAAGACACAATGATAGGCATGTGTGGCAAATGTTGCCTTGACATACTGAGAAAGTTGGTAGGGTGAGGGGTTTGCAGTAGCTAGAATTGTATGAAGGTTATGTAGGCTGACACAGTAATGTCTGTCAATATTTTGTAACATCACTCTTCAATTATACTGAAATAACTTGCCATAATAACACATGTTAATGCAGACTGGACAAAACTTCTAGCCAAACATCTGGACAATCTGCCAAAAAATGTATAGCAGACAGGTATGGCCACTCTAGGCTATCACATCTCAGGTTACACAGATACAGAAACAGAAGATTCCCAGCTAGTATACCAACAAGTTGCTGGACTATAACTCAGCTGGCTTTAGCCACACCTCCCAACTGGCCTTGTTGGGTAAGAATGTACATAGCTGCCATCATAATATCAGCCTACACATCAGACAACAAGTATTCCTCTGGTAAAGCACCATGATGATTTGAGGATGTCTGACACTAGGTAATTACACAATACATACAGAATACAGATATGTCAAAAAATGTCTGCCAAAACAAACCATTATCTCGAGGAAAGTCCTCTGTACCTCTACGAGGTATGCCTGTAGCACACAAAAACCTGGACTGGAGTACACTTATCTCTGGAATGTAGTCCCACTTTAACTATACAAGGTCACACTCCTACACTTAGAGAAGCACAGGACATTTTGGAATGGAGTCCCACTCTAACTATACAAGGTCACACTGGGCATGCTCCTACACTTAGAGAATCACAGGACATGTTGGAACCTACATTGGTTTATATGACTATATTGTGTAGATATATCTGTGCATACAGACAACTATGTACACCTTGACTGTCCCTAAACACACACATCAGACAGGATTACACCTAGCTAGCTGTAGGTGGTCCATATGTGATATATCCACATCTGTTGTGTGTGACACACATGCAGGCATATATAGCCAACAAATAACTATATATGTCAAGCATATACACACACATAGATGTGGGGAAGTGAGAGACAGACAGTGATAAACAGAGAGACACAGGGGGCAGACACAGCAGTGTGGGTCACACACATGGGTACCCTGAATGACATAGAGTGATATCTTGCTGTGGACAGTGGCATACTGGTGTTAAACAGTGGCACATGCAAGCATAAAAGATGAGCCCCTTTGTGTAATAGTACTGAGACTGGGGTATTAATATCACATCACCTGCCTGTGTGTGTGTATGTGTGTGTGTGTGTGTGTGTGTGTGTGTGTGTGTGTGTGTGTGTGTGTGTGTGTGTGTGTGTGTCGCTGTAGGCCTAAGTATTAGCAGACTGTTTTCACTCAGTGCACTTTACATTACACAACTGCACAAGATCTGCTGCTGTCATTCACCTTAGAAGTACCACTGGGCACCTGTAAGCTCTGTAGTGCATGCTATAACTGCGTAATGCTATAGTACAAGTAACTAGATAGGTAGGAGTTCTAAATCCAATACTGGCAAGTGTGTTTGTGTGTGTGTGATAGTTGTGTGTGCAAGACTGAGGGTTTTGTTTGATTGTTTGTAGGCAAAGCAGTTTTATGCCATTCTCACCTACAAAATTTCTCACTGCCCCACTTTATCAGTCCAGATGATGTCATTCCCGTTATCAGCAACTTTGGCTGGCCTTCAGCCCTGTAAGTTTAGTAGTGCACATGAGAAGTGCCTAACACTGTACTAGAATTAACCAGTTAGGCAGGGGTTCTACTCTCATATCAGGCAAATGTGTGTGTGTGTGTGTGTGTGTGTGTGTGTGTGTGTGTGTGTGTGTGTGTGTGTGTGTGTGTGCATGTGTATGTTTGTAGCTGAAGTATTTTGATATGTTTCCCACCCACTGCCCTACTTTATCAGTCCTGCTGATGTCATTCCCCATATCAGTACCTTTGGCCAGCTCTCAGCTCAGTAATCTCTGTAGTGCATGTGAAAACCAGCTAGGTAGGGGGTTCTACTCTCACATCTGGCAAATGTGTGTATGTCTGTTTGGAGGACATAATATTTTGATAAGTTTAAAACCCACTGCCCTACTTTATCAGTCCTGCTGATGTCATTCCTCTTATAGGTTCATAAGTGTGTAGTAGGCTAATGGCCCAGGAGTCTTTACAAGCCTAGCCCATAGAAGGGCCCTGCCATTGTGCCACCTGATGTTACTTCCCAGTGTCTGTGTCAAGTAAAGCCACTGCAGTGATTGTTGGAGTGAACTGTCTATTACCCATCCACTCATCAAGATTTCCGTGAAACAGGGTCAGCTAGGTACTCTGCATGACATGTATGGGAAGTGTATTCCAGGACATGTGCTGTCTCTTGGTGAGGGACCTGTCCCACCAGCATATTGTGTTGATTGTGGTAATGAGGTAGAAGTGTCAGCAATGTGTGGTGTGGAGGGATTGGGATGTCTTCATATGTAGCATTTCTAAAAGAGCTGGGTCAGACATGACTTTGTAAGTCAAGCACAGATAGCCTCTAACTAGGTGATATGACATAGAGAATAACTGGAGTCTTCTGAGTCTGTAGGACATGTGTTTAATGCCTATGGACCTCTTTGTGAGATACTTCTGTGGCCTCCCCAGCTGTTGCAGGTGTCTAGTGAGGTACATGCCAAATGGGTCATAATACTTGATGAGTAGTCTAATGAGGGAAGAGTAGACAGAGATGATTACCTCTGTCTTCCTGGATGCAAAACCCTTGGTAATGCGATGTGCCACATAGAAAGAATTCCTGATCACAGTGGCAATGTAGTGGTTGAAGGAGAAGTTGCTGTCAATCTGTGTCCCCACATCTCTTATAATGCCTACAGTGTTCATTGGGCTCCCATCGATGTGGTACTTACTGGGAACTGAGTGTTTTACCAAAGGGGATGATGATCCATTCTGTGGTCTTAAGCTTCTGGCCATGGTTTCCACACCACTCATTGGCTCACTGAGACTTTTCTGTAGGATTTCTGCATCACTTGTGGCATTAATAATGGCTCTGAGCTTGCAGTCATCTGTGAATTTGGTCAGCCAGAGCTCCTCTGTGTTGAGCTGGACTCCTGAGAAGTCAATGCTGGACAGGAGACTACCCAGTACTGATCCCTGTGGGACTCTACACGTGACTGCTTGCCAGTCTGACTTGGAGTTTACCACTGTCATACTGTGTGTTCTGTGAACCAGTTTGCAACCCACCTACTGATATGGAGGTTGATGCCTAGTTTGGTGGGTTTATCAATAATTCCTGATTGAGGAATGGTATCAAAAGCCTTGGCCAGATCGAAGTTGGCCTGAGGTGAGGCTGTGGTGAGGCTGTGACCAAACAGGGCACACATAGTTGGTGCCAGGTCTCTTTGTACATCATGCGGAACACAGCCATGAATATGTATTGGTCCCATGAAAGCTGTATTCTTGTCTGTGGACAATGCAGGTCTAACCAGGGCTGCAGTAATGCTGGGTGCCTGGCATTCTTCTGCCATTGTGATTGTTCCCTTAGTGGGAGTGATGGGTAAAGCTGGGACTGAATGTGTTAGTAAGACTGGAGCCAATATCTGTTGGCTCAGAATAGGAGTTTGCATTGTGCAGTAACTCACAGCACTTGTGGGTATTGCTGTGGAGGTTGTTGGTGTAACTATCAAAAGGCTTTTGTGATAGTTGTTAGTATCTGCTGCAATTCTGCCTTCATAGCTGGCTGTAGATGATTCCATGAGGGATCACAAGTTGTTGTTAAGGCTAATAAGGGGGTTTACCAGTCTTGGGACACCACCTTTTTCTACAACAGTGTCTTCCTTCTGTTGTACACTTTAGTAATAGCAGGGGACCATCACATTGGCTTCCAGTGTTTGGAGGAAAGCGTCTTGGTTCTGTTGGCTAGTACCATGCATTCATGTAAATGTTTGTACAATGTATTTGTGTATGAGTCGACAGTCATGCAGCTACTTTCCAGTGGCATAGGTGCAGTGAAGTCATCCACCCCTGTTTTTATGACTCCAAAGTCAGCTTTGGAGTTTTTTCAAGGTGGTTACCTTTGTGGAGGTGTGGGTGAGATGTGGATTTCTATGGAGATTACATCATGTTTGCATCTGACCTGGTAGGGATTGAATACTGTTGTCAAGCAATGGCCTCATATGTAAGTAATCAACACAGGTCAAGGTTGTTGCATCCTCTACTGGGGGTCAGTATGAGCCAGTCCAGGGAATTGGAATTGATGAATTTCAGGAAGTTTTGGGCTAGTCTGTTGGGGCTTGATTACTTTTCCCAGTTGACGGAGGGGTAGTTGAAATCTCCTACTATGTCATTGCTGGATTGGACCTTGATAGATGCCATGGTGTTGAGGAATGTGGATTGGCAGTCTAGGGACATGGATGTGGACCCATATCAGGCTATGACCTGGATTGCACTATTACCCAAAGTCAGTTGTACCTGAAGTATCTAAGTTGCATTATGCTGGGATACAAGTCTGGAGGTGTACATATCTGTTATGAGTATGGAGACACCCCCACCTGTGGAGCTGTGGTCCATGTTTTGGGGCTGACAGCTTTGGAATGTGTCATAGCCTGTTAGCGCAGGGCTGCTGTCTGCTGCTGTAAACCAGGTCTCTGTTACAGCACAACTGTCAATATTCTCCATTTTGAGGAGTGCTTTGAGTGACTGCATCTTGACAGTTAAATGTCTATTGTTGAGAAACATGACCCTCAGATTGCATTCATGTCCAGCTGTTACAGTGGTAATGTGATTTGGAACACTGCATAAAAAGACACTATAGGGGTGGCAAGAGACTTAGCCAGTACCTGGAAACCCAGAGGTGACAGATGAAGGCCATCTCTGGCAAGGCACTGAGATCTGTCAATCATGTTATAAGCAGAGAAAGACTGGATCCCCTAAGAATGACAAACAACACGTAAGCCAATGTTGAAGTCAATAATTTGTTGATAGTACTACAGCATCATTCTGGGTGATGGTAGTATCCTGCTCAGGGCTACTGTCATACCTGCCTGGACTACATAATCTGAGAGCTCAATCACGTCTCTTGTCATGTGGTCCAGGGAGGTGCATCTCACGTCATTCACACCCACGTGGATGATGACAGAGTGATACTTGTAGTTGTTATCGAGTGACCAGACTGGGTGTGTCATGTGTTGGATGCTGGCATGTGATAGACAACTGGCTGTTACCTTCTCCATAATCAACCTAGTGAGTCAGATATCTGTGTGCCTCAGTATTGAGTCACCCATCATTACTGTATTGGGCAAGGCGGTTAGTCTTAGGGGCTTAGGTTGAGGGGAACACTGTGTAAGTGACATATGCTTCCTTTGGTATGTGCTGTGTTGTGGTGGCTGAGTGGGTGTCTGTCTTGCTGGTCTGTGCTGGTGGGGTAAATGTCCATTGAGTGCCTCTGTTAAGGTGGGTCTGTGGTTTGTGAGTGTATGTCAGGGTTGTGATAGTGGGTGTTGTGGCAAAGTATGTGTTCCACATGGTGTGGTGCATGTGTTGACCTTATTCTCTTGACCAGCTAGTCCAGTCTTTGCTGGAGAGTGCGTATTTCCAAATTTGGTGATATAGGGGCAACTCTCCCAAGTCGGAGTGTTTGGAGTTTAGAGGAGAGGGGAGTCTGTGTACTTGAGGCAGTTGCAACAGTGCCTCAGAATGGCCAAGTGCACCAGGCCAATGTGCGAAAGCACAGAAAACTGCACTTCAATTATGCCAGGACGGGTGGTCATGACTGCTAAGTACTGAGGATAATTCTGTGAGGAAAATGACTGCTGATGGCTCCCAGGAGTGCTACATTTATTGATACAATAACCTGTTGAAGTGCAAAGCTATTATTCTATTTGAAGTGCAAGAGAGAAAGAACTAGCAAGATCTAAGGGAAAAACTGAAGGCAGACTTTCTGCCGCCTGTAATACTTTACCTCAGCTGTGCAGTTATCAGCACCTTTAGCCAGTTTTTACTTTAGTAAGCTCTGTAGCACATGCAGTAACTGCATAACACTGCAGTACAAATAATAGATAGGCACATGTTCTAATCTCAATACTGGCAAGTGTGTGCATGTGTGTGTGTGTGTGTGTGTGTGTGTGTGTGTGTGTGTGTGTGTGTGTGTGTGTGTGTGTGTGTGTGTGCGTGTGAGTGTGTGTGAGTGTGTGTGTGTGTGTGTGTGTGTGTGTGTGTGTGTGTGTGTGTGTGTGTGTGTGTGTGTGTGTGCGTGTGTGTGTGTGTGTGTTTGTGTCTGAGAATCATATACTGTGTGTTATACCATTTTGAGTTGTGTACCACTTTTTACACTTCCCCTCACCCTAATTTACTAGTCTTGTTGATGTCATTCACCTTACAAGTACCTTTGGACAAGGTAAAATTGTATAAGCCCGATGGCGCGTCTGATAACTGCATGGCACTATAGTAGAAATAATTAGACATGTGGCATGTCTGATAACTGTGTTATACTATAGTAGAAAAAAAACTAGATAGACATAAGTTCTAATGTCAATACTGGCAACTATGTGTGTGTGTGAAAATCATATACTGTGTGCATGTTATACCATTTTGAGTTGTGTACCACCCTTTACATTTCCTCTCACCCTAATTTACTAGTCCTGTTGATGTCATTCACCTTACAAGTACCTTTGGAGCAGATGGAATTGTATACACTGTGTGGTGTGTCTGATAACTGCATAACACTATAGTAGAAATAACTAAATAGACAGGAGTTCTAATCTCAATACTTGCAACTGTTTGTGTGTGTGTGTGTGAAAGAGAATCATATAGTGTGTGGGTTATACCATTTTGATTTGTGTAACACTCTGTAAATGTCCCATCACCCTACTAGGCATGCTGATGTCAATCACCTTAGGAGTACCTTCAAATGAGGAAAAATTATGTAAGCTCCATGGCGCATCTGATACCTGTGTAACACTATAATAGAAATAACTAGATAGGTAGGGGTTCTAATTTCATTACTGGCAACACTGCGTGTGTGTGTGTGTGTGCGTGTGTGTGTGTGTGTATGTGTGTGTGTGTGTGTGTGTGTGTGTGTGTGTGTGTGTGTGTGTGTGTGTGTGTGTCTTTGGGTGAAGATCATATCTGTCTGGCGGATACCATTTTGATGTGTGTACCATCCATGCCTGTTTACCACCTCTCGATGGCATTACTTTATATAGAGTGTTAACAGCATCTGCCTCACATGCAGCATGTTAATCCATTGTGCAGGCCATACCAGTCCTCTGTACAGATGTCTATGAAATATCCATTTGTTTAGGTTCATAGGTGTGCACTAGGCTAATGACCCTGGAGCTTTTACAAGCGTAACACATAGCATTACACTGGCATCATGCCACCTGACATTATTTCCCAGTGCCTCTGTTGAGTAGAGCCACTGGAGTGATCTCCAGTGTGGATTTTCTATTTTCCATCCATTCAGCAAGCTTTCTCTTGAAGAGGGCCAGTGAGGTGCTCTGTTTGACATGTACGGGAAGTCTATTCCATAGTATGGGCAGTCTTTGGGTTATGAACCTGTCCCTCCAGCATGTTCTGCTGATTGTGGTAATGAGTTTGAGGTCTGTGGAGCATGTGCTGTGGAGGGATTGGAATTTATTTAGATGTTGCATTTCTAACAGAGCTGAGTCAGACATGGCTTTGTAAGTCAAGCAGAGATCGCCTCTAAGTAGGCGATATAAGACAGAGAATAGTTGGAGTTGTTTGAGTCTGTCCATATAGGACAACTAAGGTCTAGGATCATCTTTCTGAGGTACTTTTGTGGCCTCCCCAGTTGTTGCAGGTGTCTAGTGAGGTACATGTCAAATGGGGCATTATACTTGATGATTGGCCTAATGAGGAAAGAGTAGAGGGAGACAATGACTTCTTTCTTCCTGGATGCAAAACCCCCAGTAATGAGATGTGCCACATAGAAGGACTTTCTGACCACAGTGGCAATGTGGTGGTCAAAAGAGAGGTTTCTCTCAACCTGTGTTCTCAGATCTCTTTTAACACCTTCTGTCTTCAGTGGACTACCATCGATGTGGTAATTTATCGGAGTGGGACTTTCCCGTTTAACAAATGTTAAATAAATAACATAAAAATAAAAAATTTATGAGAACCGAGTTTTTCCCAAAGGGATGATGACACATTTTTTTGACATTGAGCTTAAAATCATGGTTCTGACACCAGTCTTTGGTATCAGTGAGGCCTTTCTGCAGGATGTTAACATCATTTGGGGAGTTAATAATAGCTCCCAAATTGCAATTGTCTGTGAACTTTGTCAACCAGAGTCCCTTCACATTGGCCTGGACCTGAAAGTAGTAGATACCAAACAGGAAAGGGCCTAGGACTGAACCCTGTGGGACTCCACTTGTGACTGGTCAGCAGTCTGACTTGGAGTTAGCTACTTCCACACTATGGGTTCTATCTGTGAGCCAGTTTGTAACCCAGCAAGTGATATAGGGGTTGATGCCTAGCTTAGTGGAATTTCTATGATTCCTGCATGGGGAATGGTATCAAAGGCCTTGGCCAGATTGAGGTAGGCTGTATGAACCACTTTGTCTTCATCCACGGCTCTGGTGACTGACTGAAAGAAGTTGACCAGGTTGAGCAGGCATGATATACCTTGCACAAAACCAAATTGTGTGGGATCCAGAGTTTGGAGATTCCCTATATCGTTGTTTATTAGGTCCATGATGATGTGCTCCATAGCTTTGCATATCAGACTTGTCAGGCTAATGAGGTGATAGTTCTCAGGGTCTGTAGTCACTCCTCCTTTGTGGAGAGGGATGACTGTAACAGTGCACCATTCAGTAGGGACAATGCCTGAGGTGAGACTGTGATTGAACAGGGCACACAAGTGTGGTGTCAATTCACTCTGTAGTTCATATAGAACACAGCCATAGATATTGGCAGGTCCCATACAAGCTGTATTCTTGGGGTCTATATTAGAAGACCGAATGTTTAGATGATCAAACACATAAACATCGACCTTCTAATATCGAACCTCAGAATGTCGAACATCCCAGGGAAACAAGTCCTTTGGCCACAAAAAAAAAATAAAAACTTTACATCTAAAGTAAGTGGGGCGCTTCGCCCCCACACCTCCCATTTGGGGACATTTGCCCCCCACACCCCCCTAACTAAATATACCAACTCCGAGACCCTCTACAGTATGAGAAATGGCAAAATCCTGTGAACGGCCAAGGGAAATCTTTCCCTGCATTAAATCGTCTGTTCACCATTTTTTGCTTTCGATATTAGAAGATCGATGTTTAGGTGTTCGATCACCTAAGCATTCGATCTTCTATTATAGACCCGTATTCTTAGCCTTGGACAGTGCTGTTTTAACCTATGCAGCAGTAATATGGGGTGCTTGGCAATCTACTGGTATTGTGATTGGTTCTTTGGTGGGGGAAAGAGGGGGAAAGGTGGCACTGAATCTGTTGGCCAATATATTGGCAATATCTGTTGGCTTGGTATAGGAGGTACCGTTGTGAAGTAGCTCAGAGCAAATCTGGGTATTACCATAGAGATTCTTTGCATAACTATAGAAGGCCTTGTGGTTGTCTTTACTATCTGCTGCAATTCAGTTTTCATAGTTAGCTGTATAGGACTTGGTGAAGGATCTCAACCTTTTGTTGAGGCTGATAAGGGAGTTTTTCCAGTCTTGGGATTTCACCTTATTCTGCATATGTTTCTTTTTTCTGTTGTAGAGTTTGTTTATGGCAGGGGACCACCAGATTGGATTCTTTTTTGGAGGAGGGAATCTTGGTTATATTAGGTATGGTGAGATCCATGTGTTTGTGTATGTGCTTGTACAGTGCATTGGTGTATGAACTGGCAGTCATGCAACTATTTCTCCATTTGCATGGGTGCCGTGAAGTTAGACACCTCTGTTTTAGGATCCCATGGTTTGCTTTGGAGAAGTTTTTCATGGTGGTTACCTTTGCACGGGGGGCGGGGGAGGGATGGGAACTTCCAACGTGATCTACCACTCGACATGCTAGAACAGTATAAGGGAGTGCTGTGCCTTTAAGGGCATAGGTTAAAACAGCACTGTCCAACACATGGCTCTCACCATACCTAATATAACCAAGATTCCCTCCTCCAAAAAAGGAATCCAATCTGGTGGTCCCCTGCCATAAACAAACTCTACAACAGAAAAAAGAAACATATGCAGAATAAGGTGAATATTGTTTGTTGAATTTAACTGTTGAGGCTGCCCACTAAAGTGTGCTAGCCTGTGTAACTGATTTGTCACTGTTTCTGCATTTTCTGTGTGTTTCTATCAAAAAAACAAAAAAATAATCCTTGTTTTCCCGCCTCTCCTCGACTAGTTTAGACCAGTTTACAGGCATTGCTGTATTCTGGGCTGTGGTGTAGTTCCTGTGTTGTCCATTACCTTACTTGGATAGAAGGAAGTTTATTTGCTAACCAGTGGGAGTGGGGAGCCTTGAGCAGCCTACCTGTGCCTGTAGGAAGTGACCTCAGCACAAGAGCTGTAGCAATTGGTTGTTTTGGACCATTTCTAGCTCTTTTGTAGTTCCCTGTTTAAAATCCGCATTTGTGCAGGTTAAACTGCTTCTGGCTCCGCCAAGTCTTCTCTTCAAATTTTCCCTTAAGGAAGCTCTACTCTTAGTATAATCAGACTACTCACTATATTATAAGCCTAGCACTTGTTCTCAAAACTTATCTAATAAGTAAGCACTCTCATACTAAGTAAAGCACTACATCCACCTACCACCCCTGTGAATATCCACTTCCCTTAAAGGCACAGCACTCCCTTATACTGTTCTAGCATGTTGAGTGGTAAATTACTGGTGTCCTCTTCAGTTCAGTTGGTTAATCTGGGTATCTTGAGACAATGCTACAATTGTCTCATGTACACAGACAACCGTCTCCTCCTCCCAACAAACACAAATACATGTGAGAGGATGCAACTATATAGCCAAACTGGAGGCTGAACTTTCTCAACTCAGGGCTGGCATGACCAGACAGGAGGAGATGGTAACCACACACACAACAAACCCAGTCCCACATAGACCTACCACAACTGCAAACCAAACACATAAAAACACAAAGACATACTCGGAGGCTCTAATAAAAAACTTACCAAAACAACAGAGGCTCCCAAAGAAGACATCTAAAAATCCACCACCTCAAAATAAAACACATGCAACACATACTTCAATAAATCAGTTTGTCAACCAATCACAGCCCTTAAGGCCAAACACCATGCCTGATACACTAGTAATAGGTGACTCTATAGTCAGACACACTGATGTCCCGCTTACCAGGCTGAACAAGGAGAGGGTGACTGTGAGCTGCCTATCGGGAGCTAGGATCCGCCACATAACACACGCACTCAGGTCACTCCAAAGCAAGTACAAATATGACTCCATCATTGTCCATGCTGGCATGAATGACCTGAGACGTACCTCCCTGGACTACATGAAAAGAGACATAGAGGAGTTCTCCAATTATGTAGCCCAGGCTGGTATGACCCTGACCCTGAGCAGCATCTTGCTCTCACCAAGAATGATGCCACAATACAAAGACAAGATGATCAGCTTTAATAATTGGCTCAAGTACTGGTGTCATTCTAAGGGGATCCAATGTCTGTCTGCTGGGATGATATGTTGGACAAGCCACACTGCTTCGCAAGGGATGGCTTACACCTGTCACCACTGGGCTTCCGGATATTGGCTAAGGCTCTTGCCACCCCCATAGTGCCTTTTTTAGAGAAGGCTCAAAAGACAAACCCACCTCCTTAGAAAACAAAAATGGAAAAAAACTAAGGGTAATGCTGCACAACACCAGAAGTCTAAATCTCAAGATGCAGGCACTCGATGCACTCCTCAGTATGGAGAACATCGACGTCTGTGCAGTAACTGAAACCTGATTCAAGGCTCCTGAGAGCACCCCAGCACTACCAGGCTATACCTCGTATCATGCTTTTCGGCCACAAAACCCGGGCCGAACCACAAAGGGAGGGGGAGTGTCCATATTCATCAAGGACACCCACACCTCCAGGTTAGTAGCAACACATGAAGCATCAGAGACCATACAGGTGCAACTAACCACAGGCAAAACTGCTATACAACTGGTAGCATGTTACAGACCACCCTCCCAATCTCAGGAACCCCACTCAGCCTTCCTGAAGACATTGGAGGATATGAATGTATCACAAAATACCATCATACTGGGAGACTTCAACTACCCAAACATAGATTGGGTACATTATTCTAGCCCTAACGCTCTAGCCCAAAGGTTCCTGGAATTCATAAATTCAAATGCACTGGAACAACTAGTCACCTCTCCCACTAGGGGAGATAATATACTAGACCTGATCATCACAAACATGGGGACAAAATGCTCCACACCGGAGGTATACCCCTCACTAGTGAGATCTGACCACAAACTAATCACCCTGGATATACATATCCCACCTCCACCCCCAGCACAAAAGACCACAGTGAAAAACTTCTCAAAAGCAGACTTCACTCTTCTTAAGACTGAGATGGTATCCTTTAAGCCCACTGGGCCAGTGGATACCACATCCCACAATGCCAAATCCTTCACAAATGCTTTCTATGGACATCTCCAAAAATGCATGGATCATCCAATCCCAAATAAATCCAAGTCCCTCTCCACCAAAGGCAAGCATCCTGTCTGGTGGACCTCAGCCATTAACAAATTGTATAACAAAAGAAGGAAGCTACTGCACGTCAGAGCAAAATCCCATAAAGGGAAGACATCTCTGATCAACATTAGCAGAAAACTACGTTCTCTCATAAAAACTTCCAAGGCCAACTTTGAGAGAAAAATCGCTAAGGACACTAAAGATAACCACAAAGCCTTCTTCAGCTATGTTAGAAACCTGGGTGGAAACCCTCAGATATGCTCAGAGTTAGTTCACAACAACAAAAAATACACTGAACCCACAGATATTGTCAACATTCTGGCTGACAGGTTCAGTGCAAATTTCTCCCCTCCCTCACCCCCAAAAGAAGAAATACATATCACAGCTGAATGTAATCTCCCTGTCATCTCAGATGTCCAAGTGAGAACCGCCTTCAACAAAGCTAAAAACACAGCATCAATGGGACCTGACGGTATCCCGGGTTGCGTGCTACATGAACTCCAAGAGGAGCTAAACCCGCACATAAAAATGCTATTTAACCTTAGCCTTACTACAGGATATGTACCTGAACACTGGTGTACAGCAACAGTGGTCCCACTCCACAAAGGGGGTACCTCTACAGACCCTGGGAACTACTGCCCCATAAACTTAACCAGCCTGGTCTGCAAAGCTATGGAAAGAATCATTATGGAACTCATAAACAGAGACATAGGGGACCTACAGACACTTGACCCCACCCAGTTCAGCTTTGTAAAGGGCAGATCCTGCCTTTTGAACCTGGTTGACTTTTTCGAAACAGTCACTAGAGCCATTGATGAGGGCAAAGCAGTCTATACAGCCTACCTGGACTTGGCTAAGGCCTTAGACACAATACCCAACTCAGGCATCATAGATAAGCTCAACAGCTTAAACGTAAACCCTTATGTCACTAGATGGGTTGCAAACTGGCTAAAGGACAGAACCCATAAAGTTAAAATCGCTGGAGCAATGTCAGACTCAAAGCCAGTCACAAGTGGTGTCCCACAGGGATCTGTCCTGGGACCCCTCTTGTTCGGCATTTATTTCTCAGATGTTAAAGCAAACATGGGAGGGTTATGGCTGACAAAGTTTGCAGATGACTGCAAAATAGGCGCCATAGTCGAAACACCAGTGGACACATACATCCTACAAAAAGGCCTCACAGAAACGGACAACTGGTGCCGGAGTCACAGCCTTAAACTAAATGCCAAAAAAATGTATAGTCATCCCCTTTGGGAAAAACAAAGTACCCACAAATTATCACATAGACAGCAACCCACTGAGTACGGAAAAAGTAATCAGAGACCTAGGGACCCAAGTCGACAGCGACCTCTCATTTGACACCCACGTTGCCAAAGTGGTTAGAAAAACATTCTACCTTGCACACCTCATCATGAAGGGATTCACATCCAGATCCAAGGATGTCATTGTACCCCTATACTCCTCCCTCATTAGACCCATGATTGAGTACAATGCCCCATTTGGTATGTACCTCACCCGGCATTTGCAACAGCTGGAGAGACCACAAAAGTACCTCACCAAGAGGATCAAGGGTCTCCAATATATGTCTTATTCTGCCAGACTAAAGAAACTTCAGCTCTATTCAGTAGCATACCGCCTGCTCAGAGGTGATCTCTGCCTGACGTACAAGGCCATGTCCAATCAGGATCTGATGGACATGCTCCACCTCAAAAAATCCAAATCCATCAGGACCACGAGAGCTAAAGACTTAAACCTCGGCACAAGTATGAATAGGACATGCTGGAGGGATAGATTCATAACCCAGAGGCTTCCCATGCTTTGGAACAAGATCCCAGTTCATATTAGGCAGAGTCCCTCACTGACTCTCTTCAAGAGAAATCTTGATGAGTGGATGGGAGATAGTAAGTTTACCCCAGGGGTCACATCTGTGTCACTGCTAGACAGGGGCACAGTAAACTAATTCTGTTATATAAGGGGACCTTCACTGTGTCACTACTAGACAGAGGCACAGTATTCTAAATTTATTCTGTACATTTTTGTACCATTTCATGGGGTGGCAAAAGCCACATCACTATGGCTAGGCTTACAAATGCCCCAGGGCAGATAGCCTAGTACTAAACTATGAAACTATGAAACTATTAGTTTGTTGTCGGAGTTGACTAATGGTGTAAAGCAACAGCCACCCATGTTAATAATGACCAGGTCAGGGATGTTGCTACCTCCAGTTGGGGTATGAACGAGCTGGTCCAGGGCATTAGAATTAATGAATTCTAGGAAACATTGGGCAAGTGTATTGCTACATGAGTAGTTTTCCCAGTTAATGGAGCAGTAGTTGAAATCGCCCAGTATGATAGTGTTACGTTGGACCCTAATATTCTCCAGGGTGCTTAGGAACATGGAGTGTGAGTCTTGGAACATGGTTGGGGACCTATAGCAGGCTATGACCTGAATTGCTGTCTTACCCAATGTTAGCTGCACCTGAAGTATCTCGGATGGGTTATGTTGGGCTACCAATCTGGAGGTGTGTGCATCCTTTATGATTATGGAAACACCACTGCCTTTGGAGCTTCGGTCCAAGATCTTGGGTCAAAAGGTATGGAATAAGTTATATCCTGGTAGTGCAGGGGTGCTTTCTGCTGCTTGGAACCAGGTCTCTATTACAGCGCAAATGTCAATGTTCTCCTTTTTAAAGGGCGCTTTGCGCGAGTGCATTTTGAGATTTAGACTTCTATCATTGAGCAGCATGACCCTCAGAAGCCCAGGCAGACAGACACTGGATCCCCTTGGAATGACACCAGAAACTTAGTCAATTGTTGAAATCAATCAGTTACTGCTTCTGGGTGATGGTAGGATGCTGCTCAGGGCTAGGGTCATACCCGCCTGGGCTACATAATCCGAGTGCTACTCCATGTCTCTTTTCATGTAGTCCAGGGAAGTATGTCTCAGGTCATTCCCACCCACATGTACAATGACAGAGTCATATTTGTACCTGTTGTTAAGGGACCTGAGTGTGTGCATTATCTGGTGGATCCTGGCACCTGACAGGCAGCTGGCTGTTACTTTCTCCTTATTCAACATAGTGAGTGGGACATCAGTGTGCCTCACTATTGAGTCACCTGTGACTAGTGTGTTGGGCATGCTGTTTTGCCTTAGGGGCTTTGGTTGAGTGGCACACTGCTTAGGAGAGTTATGTGTCTCGTGATTGGTGTTGTATTGTGGTGGTCGAGTGCATTTCTGCCTTGGAGGCCTCTGCTTTTTGGGTAGATTTGTAATGAGAGCCTCTGCGAAGGTTGGTGTGTGGTTTGTGTTTTTATGTGAAGGCAGTGCTGGTGTGTATTTTGGAGGTCTATGTGTTCCATGTTAATTTGACTATATATCTCATTTCCTCTCTGTTTTTTCTAGCTTGTGTGAGTAAGCACAGCATTAACATTTTGTGAAATCACTCCCCTGCAACTATTTAAATTTCTTGGCCATCCTACTGTATTCCATAGTACCAGAATACAAAAGTGACCACCCCCTTTCAGTCTATCTTGCTGTTTTAAAAATAGTGACTCTCCACTAAAACTTTTTAGACAGGTAAAACTTAAGTTATCTACTTTCACATCTAACTCTTCTAGTGCACAATACAGTGTTTAGTATAAACCATTTGTTTTCATCTTACCTTTAAGCATCCCTGTGACTAGCACTTGTTTCAAAAACCTGCTGGAAAGCACTAGGAATACAAGCACTCAACTCTAATTGTTAATAAGGAAGAATTAATTGTAGGCAATAAACAGCCTATAATTGCAAAATACCTTGCTAAGGTAAGGGAAAACAGCTCTTGTACTTTACAAAAAAAAGAGCACCAAACCAGGCATGTCCAAGGGTCAGCTTCTGGTGATTTCTCCTGTCCACCTGGTGAATCTGGGCATAATGGGGCAATGCAGCAATTGCCTCATGTACACAAACAACCCTCTCCTCCTACCACCCAACATTACAACCTGCGAGAGATGCACTTACATAGCCAAACTGGAAGCACAGCTCTCTCCACCCAAGATTGTGCTAGACAGTCAAGAGGAGAAGGTTAACACCTGCACTACACCTCAAGCAACACATAGCCCTTCTAAACCCACACCATTAACACCCACAAATAGCAACACTAAACACACATATGTGGAGGCCTTTAACAGTAATCTGCCCAAGCAACAAGGACCTCTGAAGCTGAAAACGCAAACAAACACCAATCACAACCAAAGTGACACATAGCTCACAACACCAGTGTGCCACCCAACAACAGCACCTAAGGAAAGACAATGTACCCAAAACTTTAGTCATAAGTGACTCTATAGTCAGGCACACTGATGTCCAACTCGCCAGACTGAACAAGGAGAAAATTTCAGTCAACTGCCTGTCGGGTGCTAGGATCCACCACATAACACATGCACTCAAGTCACTCCACAACAAGTACAAATAACACTCTGTCATTGCCCATGTTGGAGTGAATGAATTAAGATGTACCTCCCTGGACTACATGAAAAGAGACATGGAAGAGATCTGGGATCATGTGACCCAGGCAGGTATGACCCTAGCTCTGAGTAGCATCCCGCGTTCGCCCAGAATGATACCACAGTATAAGGACAAAATGATTGACTTCAACAATTGACTAAGCTTCTGATGTCATTCAAAGGGGATCCAGTATCTGTCTGCCTGGGAAGACATGATCGACAGACCACAATGCTTTGCCATAGATGGTCTGCACCTGTTGCCCTTGAGATTCAGGTTACTGGTTAACGGTCATGCCACCCCTATAGTGCCTTTTTTAGGCAAAGTTCAAAGGACAAAACCACCACTGTAACAGGTACAAGCATGCAAAATCTGAAGGAATGTTACTCAATGCTAGAGTCTAAACCTCAAAATGCACTCTCTCAAGGCACTCCTAAAAATGGAGAACATCGATATCTGTACAGTAATTGAAACCTGGTTCAAGGCTCCAGAGAGCAACCCTGCAATACCAGGCTACAATTCTTACCACACTTTTCGGCCACCAAACAAGGACTGAAACATTAAAGGTGGAGGAGTGTCCATATTCAACAAGTATATTCACAACACCAGGCTAGTAGCCCAACACAATGCGTCTGAAATTCTCCAGGTGCAACTAACATTAGGTAAGACTACAATCCAAATCGGAGCTTGCTACAGATCCTCCACCATGCCCCAAGATTCTCACTACACCTTTCTAAACATAGTGGAAAATATTAAGATACAACTAAACACCCTAATACTTGCATATTTCAACTACCCTGCCATTAACTGGGAAAACTACTCATGTGCCAACAACTTTGCCCAGTGGCTCTTGGAATTCATAAATTCCAATGCCATGGATTAACTAATCCTTAGGCCCACCAGAGGTTCCAATATCCTAGACCTGGTCATTACCAACATGGGAAATCGATGCTCCACACCTATGGTCACCCCCCCATTGGTCAGGTCTGACCATAAGCTAATCACCCTTGGCATCCACATCTCACCCCACCCCCAGTAAGGAAACCTCCATAAAAAAAACTTCTCCAAAGCCAACTTCATGCTACTCAAGTCAAAAGTGACAAACTTCATGACACCCATGCAGACAGGAACTGAAAGTTTGACTGCTGAATCCTACACTAAGGCACTGTATGAGCACATCCACTTGTGCATGAATCGTGCCATCTGCCATCCCCAATAGAACCAAGATGCTCTCCTCCAAAAAAAGATAGACAATCTGGTGGTCCTTTGCCATAAACAAACTTTACAACAAAAATAAGAAACTGTTGCAGAAAAGAGGAAAATCCCAGGATGCAGAAAACTCCCATACCAACCTCAGTAAGAAGCTGAGATCCCTCATAAAATTCTCCAAAGCTAGTTATGAAAATAAAATTTCCAAAGATTCCAAAGACATCCACAAGGCATTCTATAGCTATGTCAAGAATCTAAATGACAATTCTCAGATCTGCTCTGAGCTACAACAGAATGGCATTAAATATACTGATCCCATGGATATTGTCAATATCCTGGCAGATCAATTCAGTGCAAACTTCACCCCCCTCTCACCCCATAAAGGGCCCATCTCAATATGAAAGATTGCCAAATTCCAGTAATAACAGCCACACAGGTAAAATATCCACTATCCAAAGCAAAGAATACAGCATCCATGGGACCAGATGACATCCCAGGCTGTGTAGTACATGAATTACAAAATGAACTGGCACCTCACCTAAGTGTCATGTTTAATCATAGCCTCACGTCAGGCTTTGTGCCCACTGAATGGTGTACACCTACAGTTATCTCACCCCACAAGGGGGGATCCACCTTGGATCCTGGGAACTACTGCTCCACCAGTCTGACGAGCCTGATCTGCAAAGCCATGGAACATATTATCATGAAACTTATAAACAAAGAGATTGGCAACTTTCAGACACTGGAGCCCACCCCAGTTTGTGTTTGTGAAGGGCTGATCTTGTATCCTGAATCTGATTGACTTCTTTGAATCAGTCTCCAGAGCCGTGTACAAGGGTAATGTCATACACGCATCCTATCTTGACCTCACCAAGGCTATCGACACCATCCCCCACTCTGGAATCATAGATAAACTTACTAAGCTGGGTAATAATCCCTACAACACTTGATGGGTTGCCAACTGGCTTACTGACAGAACCCAGACTGTAAAAGCAGCTGACTCCAAATCCAGCTCCAGACAAGTGACAAGTGGAGTACCTCAGGGTTCAGTCCTGGGACTGCTCTTGTTTAGCATCTACTTCTCTGAAGTACACACCAACACTAAGGGACTCTGGTAACAAAGTTCGCAGATGACTGCAAACTGGGAGCCATTATTGAATCCCCAAATGATGTGGATATTCTACAAAAGGGTTTTACAGATGCTTGTTGCCAGAGCCATGGGCTCAAGCTCAATGCCAAGAAATGTATAGTTATCCCCTTTGTGAAAAAACATGTACCTGTGAATTACCACATAGGTGGCAGTACACGAAACAGCAAAAGTGTGATAAATGACTTAGGGTCACAGGTGGACAGTGGTCTCAACTTCGATAACCACATCACCACAACAGTCAGGAAATCCTTCTATGTGCACACCTCATCACTAAGGTCTTTTCATCCAGAAAAAAGGAGGTCATTGTCCCCCTGTACTCATCCCTCATTAAACCCATATAGAATACAACACCCCATTTGGTATGTACCTCTCAGGACGTCTGCAACAACAGGAAAGGCCAAAGAAATACCTTACTAAAAGAATCACAGGCCTAAAGCAGATGCCTTATGCTAACCATCTAAAAAAACTCCACCTATACTCTGTCACATATCGTCTACTCAGAGGTGATCTCTGCTTAACATACAAGGCCATGTCAAACCCAGAGCTGTTGGACATGCTACACTTAAAGAAATCCCAATCCCTTAGAGACACATGCTCCAGGGATTTACACCTTGCCATCACAATGAACAAAACATGCTGGGGGGATAGGTTTCTGACTCAGAGACTCCCCATACTCTGTATAGACAGCCCACACATGTCAAGCAGAGTGCCTCTTTGGCCCTCTTCAAAAGGAATCTTGATGATTGGATGGGAGATAGGAAATTCCCCCCGGGGATCACGTCATTCGCCCTGCTAAACAGGGGTCCAGGGAAGTAAATACTGTGGAAAGAAATAGCCAGGGAATTGTTATTGCTAGGCTTGTATAGGCCCTAGGGCTGATAGCCTAGTACCAACCTATGAGCCAATGAAACTATTTGGTGTGGTGCAAGTGTTGACCTTCTCCTCTTGACCAGCTATTCCGGTCTTGGCTGGAGAGTATGTGGCTTCCGTTTTGGATATATAAATGCATCTCTCACAAGTCTCAGTTTTGGGAGGTAAGAAGAGAGGGTTGTCAGTGGACATGAGTCAGTTGCTACATTGCCTCAGGATGCCCAAGTTCCCCGGGTAAATAGGAGAAACCACAAGGAACTGACCTTTAGACATGCCTGGAGGGGTGAGCATTAATAATAAGTACTGGGGCTGTTTTCTTGTAGAACATTTAGTGCTGGTAGCACTTTTGTGTGCTAAAATAATTGCTAAAAGATGACTGGTAAAGTGGTAGACTAATAAGCAAGTAAAAGGGCAGAAAAGGGCAGAACTAGCAGATCTAAGGGAACAATTGAAGAGCAGACATTTTGGCACTGCTCAGATGCTTACAAACTGTCTTGGATACATCAAAGCTGTATCTGGACTAGACTAGTTACAGGAAAGGCAGGAAATAAGCTTTGACCTTTTTTATTTTGGCAAACTCTATATGGTTCAATCCCCATGTATGTGATATTGTTGCCATATTGGCCACAGTGAGGGTAGTGACACACATGTCAGCATCATACATCATACCTGCATGAAACATCATGTTGATACAAAGTCTGCTACACTATCACTTGTCCAGGCTTGTAGGAGCACTACATGACTCCACATCGTATGTCTGGTGGGTTATCTCACCATCCATGGAGGCATTCAGAACATTACATGTTGTAAGAGGTAGTGTGTTATGTCCCGTGCACATAATCTATGTGGGGCATGTCATGTGTATGTAGTAGTGCTGTACATAATGGTGGAAATGTAGGTTTACTAAGCTGTGTATTGCCAACTGTGTTTATGTTGCTGTGTGCACATCCTGTGTGTCAGTCTTTACTGTGTGTATGTAAAGGATATACCATTTTATCTCCCTGTTCCACCTGGTGAACTCCAGAATACATACCACAGACCTGTCCTGTCATACACAGTATCATGTATGCCCTCATCAACTGCATCAGGGTTGAGTGTATGGTAAAGAAATAGCAGGGCCAACAGGTGTTGACAGGTGAATTGGTTGTAGTTGATGTAATGGCTATGCTTGTGAGGGACCTGCTGACAGTACTGCAGTAACCTGTTCTGTATGTATTAGCCTGTGGTAGTACACAACATTGAGCTGACATGTTTGAAGGCTACCTGTCTGTGACAAGGGGTATGTATGCAAGGTCACACTGTCTGACAACAGTGTCCCTCACACACTGTTGCATACATACACACCTGGTATGTGTACATATAAAGCTGTACCTTGCCTATGACATGGCCGGTGTATTCCCAGTCTGTCATATGCCATCTTGGGAATGTCTGCAGGGCCACAGCCTGCAGACACACAGACACCTGGAACACTAATAGAATACAGCATGTCAGACAACATTCAGTCAGTGGTACTAACAGCAATAATGCATCCTGGCTAATATGGTACATACAGCTGTATGTGTACCCATAACAAATGCAAGCAGACAGCACCTTGCATAATATTACATAGTTAAACTGTACTATATTCACCCTGTGCATCAGACCCATATTACCATGTCCCTGTATCGATGATATGGATGACAGAGATGTGGCACAGGTATCATCTTATGCACAGGGTGTGGTGTGGGTTTGCCAGAGGCCTAGGCTCAGCCATATGGTTGACATTGTGTGTGTGTGTGTGTGTGTGTGTGTGTGTGTGTGTGTGTGTGTGTGTGTGTGTGTGTGTGTGTGTGTTTGGAGGGGTATCCAATAAATGGGCTGTGAAGAGGTGCTGTGTGTGTCTGGAGGTGACCTGCCTGTGATACAGATGTGTGTGTGTGTGTGTGTGTGTGTGTGTGTGTGTGTGTGTGTGTGTGTGTGTGTGTGTGTATGTGTGTGTGTGTATATGTATATATGCACACAGTCATGCCGTGTGGCTGGCCTACACAGGGTACGTCAGACAGCTATGTACCATACATGGCAGGGTGCTCAGATCACTGTTTCTAGTCACAGACACTAGAACTGGTCCTGCCAGAGGTATCACTGGCACCACCAGGCCCAAGTCTAGATGCAGTACTCCTTCCTGATGGTGACTGCTGTCTGCTGGATCTGTGCCCCTGACAGGAATGGACAGGACCACGTGGCCATGGCCTACTCCAGTGTGATGTGGACAGCAATCCCCCCCTCTTTGGTAGTGCTGGTGTCACTGCCACTAAGGGAGTGTGAAGGTGCATGGCCCCATAGACTCTCGGCTGCTGTTAGTGTCTACATGGCCAATGTCCATCTCCCACCACATGCTCTAGGTCAAGGATTGCCCAAGGTCTCTCCCCACCATCTATTCATGACATAAGTATTTTGACATATGGCCTCAATAAGGTCATGTATGTCACCATGTAAATCAGGGATAGTTGCATCCACTACCCTGAGTATTTGTGTGTTGTGGCATTCATTATGTGCCTGTGCATCCATGACAGCCCGTAACATGTGTCTGGTGACTCCCTCTGTGGTACTTGCAACAGCGGCCCAATGAGCAGTGTTCCTCCTGCAAGCACCCCTGCCCATCCGCCTGTGTGGGACCTTGCCTGCACTCTGGCTATGGCCAGTGTATACACTCACACCTGCCATAGTTACCACACTAGCCTGTTCAATGCCACCACCTTAACAACTGTCCATTATCTCTGGCCACTGGTGACAGAGTATGTGTTGGCATTGTCACTGTGTGTGGGGATGGTGTGGACAGGAGTGGGATGCCAACCAATGACACAGATTCAGCCCCTAACAACCCCACCTGTACCTCACTATTCCTATCATCATTTTCAGAGTCTGCAGAAATAATGGCATCAGTTTCCAAAAGGGTGGGACCCCAAACCCCATTGCTGCCTGTAAGGGGAAAACAACATATGTACATTAATACCTGCACTTTGACATTGGTTGGTACATGCAAACACATACACACACACACACACACACACACACACACACACACACACACACACACACACACACACACACACACACTTGCAGGTGAGGTGGCATAAATCTGTTACACAGGCCATACTTTACCCAAATGGTGAGATGCATAACACACGACCCTCAACATCATGTATTGCAGCCAGTTTTACTACATGTAACTAACAATATAGAGCACTGGGATACGTGATTAGTGTTAGTAGGTGATGGCCGTTCACCAGCACAGACTGCACTCATGTACACATCATTGCTGTTCACCTGTATAGCACAGGGGCAACTACTACAGAACATACCTCACAACTGTCCAGATCCTCGCAGGATGTGTACATGTCTGGCTCATATGTTTGCTCTGTTTCTCATAACCCCTGTGTTTCTATGATACATAACTGGGATGATCTGAAGAGTGACATCACTGATTAATGACATACATTTGAGTGTCAGACCTTCAAACCAGCAGTGAATGTATGGTCACACAATTCCTGTTATACCACCAACTTTCTAAGCTTATAGTGGATATGATAAGTGTTCACAATCCATTTACATGCCACAATAATGTATTACAATATGTTACATACTGTTCATGTGACATATGACCTGTGAAATCCAATCAATAAACAAACACATGTGTTATGTGTAAAATATAATGACTGCAATACGTACAATATGGTGATTGCATAATTGTGCACACACTTAAAATGATACTCCATTGAGGCACCTAGTAAGTGACTTACAGCATTCACTCTTCTTGTAAAGTTGTCTATCAGCATGGCATATCTTGACTTGGCATTATTTGACCACTCTTCCATGCAAAGGTCACCTAACTCTGTCAGATTGCATGGGTAGCCCATGTGCACAGCCCTCATCAGGTCACACTGGTGTTTTACTATTTGGTGTAGGTGTAGGCTCTGGCTAGACCAATCCATAACCATGAATGTGTTCAGGTGGAGCCATTCTTATGTACCTTTTAATGTATGCTTCAGTTCTTTGTCATGTTAAAGGCTGACACACCTCCCCATCATCTTGCCGATGCCTGATGGATTTTGGGCAGACGTGGGTGTTATTCGGAAATGTTCAGAATTCCCACCACTGTGGCTACAGGCACTGTTCTGGCTTTGGAATGGCAACCCCCCAGCAGGCCACTGCCACCAGTGTGATTCACCATGGGGATTTTGGTCTTCAGGTTATGAGAGGTGTTGCTTGTGCACCACACATACCTTTTGGTTTTGTGGCTGTGAGGTCAATCCATAGTCTCATTACACCATGACACATTTTCATACATGCCTTTGGGAGACGTGATGTGCTAAATTGCAATTTGTATCCACCCCTGGATGTTTTCTGATGTGGGGAAATTTCTCATCTTCTGACCCTACCCCATAGGCCAGACAGGTCTATATAAGAAGACCGAATGTTTAGGTGATCGAACACCTAAACATCGATCTTCTAATATCGAAAGCAAAAAATGGTGAACGGCCGATTTAACGCAGTGAAAGATTTCCCTTGGCCGTTCGCCGGAGTTTGCTATTTCCCTACTGTTGAGTGATCCCGGAGATGGTATATTTAGTTGGGGGGTGTAGGGAACACAGCTCCCCGCATCGGGGGGGGGTGTGGAGGGAAAGCCCCCCACTTAATTTAGATGTAAAGTAATATTTTTTTGTGTTGTGGCCAAGGGATGTGTTTCCTTAGGACATTCAACATTGTGTGGTTCGATATTAGAAGATCAATGTTTAGGTGTTCGATCACCTAAACAGTTGGTCTTCTAATATAGACATGGCCAGACATATGCAGAATACGTGAGAGTGTTCCCAAAGGTAGTACACAACACCAGCACTAGCAAGAGATTCCTGCAACTCCCTCAGTATTGCTGTATGTCCCCTGGAAGCTTCCCTGACCAGGTCTTGACCTGTCTTTTCATCATTTTTGGAGAGACATCAGGTTCTTTTCAACAGCACTGTTGTCCCATATTCAATCCACCTTTTGACAACTGTCTTCATTGTGTTCCATGGTGTATACAGTTGTGTGGTAATGTTGTTGTACCCTACTCTTGACTGATACCTTTCAAATAGGAGATCCCTTTGCTGCTTTGTCAGCTGTCTGCAAGCCATGGCTGTTGCAGGTAACTGAGCAAATGTCATGATTATCCAACTTGAATAGCAGACTGTTATTTGATGGTACTCAGAGTGCCTTTATTTGATGGCAGGTATGTACCGAAGCAGACTTATGCTGT
Source organism: Protopterus annectens (assembly GCF_019279795.1). Classification (NCBI taxonomy): domain Eukaryota; kingdom Metazoa; phylum Chordata; order Ceratodontiformes; family Protopteridae; genus Protopterus; species Protopterus annectens. The sequence goes on along the minus strand of NC_056725.1, from coordinate 1,600,391,613 downwards.
CAGTAAATCACAAGCTGCTGCAATAACATATTATTTTAAAGGTGTGCACACATATGCATCCAGCTTATTGTCAGGTTTGTATACTCCATATTTAGTGCCCAACAGATTGATTGGTTTTACAGGTGAATTGTTCATGTCATAGGTCACATTTTAGTTTGGAAAAGGTGTGGACTGACATATTGTGGTCTAAATTTATATATATATATATATATATATATATATATATATATATATATATGTATATATGTATATATATATATATATATATATATATATATATATATATATATATATATATATATATATATATATATATATCACAAACATCTAGCATCCTAACAGGGGTGTGTACACTGTTTATATCCACTATATGACAGTAATGTTTCACACATGTCCCTACCCTAAGGCCATTTGTCGCCCCATTTTGTTGGTGTCTGTCCTGAAGTCTTGCACTAACAGGTCGTGAGGTATGGTACAGGTATGTTAGATTCTTATCAGATAGGCCCCCATGGTGACCACGGTGATGCAATGCAGTTAACCCCAACACAAGTGAACATGCACATAAAGCAATATGGCTATGAGTAACAGTTGTGTGCGTGGTACATTGCATGGCCTTCACATGCCTGGGGTATTGGCAAACCACAACAGAACAATTACATACTCACCGGCTGCAGGCTGCCATCCCACATGTAGATCGGAGGGACCTAGGTAGTTGTGGGAGGGAAGTACTGTCAGCAGACCCATATTTGTTATTGGTACAGGATGGATGCAGCATGTCTGCACATTTACAGTACAACCCCCAGTACTACACAATTTGCTGTCCTTCACCATAGATGTGCACATCTGTGCATTAGAAAACCCCATCCACAACTGAAATCTGACTTGACACATGCAGGTAGATACTCCACAGTTACAAGTGTGTTTGTTACACTAGTCTAGTAATCTACACTGGGGCCTTACCTGCACACTCCTCATCCATTGCCTGGGTGTCACCCACTGCCAGCATGTGGGGGATCTGTACTCTGATGTTGTACTGGTATGGGTGCCGCAAGGTACCCGAGGTGCTCGCTGGTGGTTGTCAGTGGGGCTGCATGGCCAGGCCCACACCTGTGGTTGCGTGGTCCCTGGCCACTGCAGCAGCCCTTTTCTAGGCATGGTGTATGAGGTCACTTTCAGGATGTCGGACCTGCTCGTATGTACATGCGTGCAGGCTGACATCGTTTACCCTGTGGACAGGGTAAATCATCCACAGGCTGGTCCTCTCCTGCAGATGTTGCTGGCTCCAGCCAAACATTATGGCATGGTTCTGTAGTATGGTTTGTATGATTATATTTGTCTCAGCCGCTGAGAAAGTTGACCTTTGCTGATGCAACATTGAACCTGGAAGACATAAAAAGGGAGACGCATCACAGGAACTCATACATTTGGCAACATTATGTACAGAACCTGTGCAGCTACATTGCATACCAGTAGCCACCACTCACAACCACACCATACCCGTGTAATGTATCAGCACTGTATCTACCTGAATTGCACTGTTGGTCCAGGAGTGTCATATTCCCCCCAATGAGGGCTAGCTGATTCCGTAATCCTGTACTCCTCATTCATGTCTGTGTAGAGGGATAACATTGGACATCCTCCATGCTTATGGGGTGTGGATGGTGCCAATGCTTGGTGTGTCTACATTGTGTAACGGAGCTGGGAGTACATGCCTGAGTTCATGTAGGATGCAGCCAAGAATATTGTCAGGTCCCACGGATACTTACGTTTATAGCCTTTCAGTAGGCAATATGTACCTGCTCACTGGTAATGGGGGGGGTGTGGGTGCTATGCATATCCACTTATAGTGATGCTGAGCCAGATGGTGGTGTTTGCCCTAAACCTATCTGCAGCAGGTTGGCTATAGCTATGTTGTGTGTGTATGTGGTCTGATTGGCCACCATTCCAGGGTGGATTGGTTTGTTCCATAAGAGACTGCAGACATATGTGAAGATGGCCTTGTGATTGGTCTTGGTGTGTGTGTCCAATTTGTACTCATAGTTAGCCTTACAGTACTCCACCTGTGGCCTTATATGCTTGATCAGACAAAGGTTGACTTGATGCCAAGTTGGTGCGTGATCCTGATTTGCCCTGTACAGCCAATATAGGCACCAAGTCTGTGGTTTGTGTATTGCTGCTGTCCACCACAGGTGTTCAGCCTACCTTGAGGGGGTTGATGTTGTCCTGTTGGGTATTGCTGAGGCCATAAAGCTATGTAGGTTCCCATATAGTATTGTGTTGTGGGCCTGGACACAGCTGCTAGTTCCAACATATGGGATGCCCTTCATGTGGGCCTTTGCCATTTCCCTTGCCTGTGCAGGGGACATTACAGAGGTGAAGGGGCTACAGCTTCACAGACAGTAGGTGGAATTACCTCACAGGACAGGACATGTGAAGACAGCCCAACAGCATGGGGGAGAAAGCTCCAGATTTTTGGTACAGATTGTATGTCATTATTTCTGTTATACACATGAAAGGTTGCTACATTGACAGGGTTTGTCTGGACATACATTTACTGGGGGACTTGACATCTGACAGTGATATGCCTCTGACAAACCTCTCAACTGTCATGTTGTCCACAGACTGGCCAGATGTTTACCTATTATGCTCGGTCTGTTCCTAGAACAACATCTGTTTTTGTGGGGTTGGTACGATAATGTGAGAATTGCAGTCATTAAGTGCTGTCATTCACTGGTATTCCTGACATCATATCCTTCAGGGATGTTATGTTACAACAACACGTGTAACACCAGCTACTGTTTCAGTTTGTATCACCATTATGTGTGATATGTCCTTCTTTCCAGCCCCCTGTCCCACAAGTATGCCATGCATTGTCTGGATGTCCTCCACTACAAGGTGCAGAGGTATGGTATATCATTAATTACCAACTGCACTCCAGTTATCATGCTAATGAACTGGCAGACTCCTGGCCATGGTATGCAGCAGTGGCCAGGGTTATGGGTCCACACACTGGTAATTCTGTGGAAATCTGCACATATTACAGTTATGTTTGTCTGGCCATTGTGAAAAGACTGCCAAGATTGTGTAGCAGTGTTGTGTGTATATATTTTTTGGGCTGGGTAGGGAGAGTAGCAGATGTGTGTGCCATACATCCTTTACCTATCTGACTCTGCATGCTGCTACAGCTGCTGGCAGTCTATCAGGTTTGTATGCTTTTGCGGGATGACTGTGACATGTCCTGTAACACTTCAGGTTTCCGAGCACACTGTGACTTGGGACAGTATATGTAGGGGTAATGTGTGAGTGGCAAACAGTATGTGGTTGCTCACACAGTATTATACTGTCGTGTTAAGTTTGCTTACTGGTATGTCACTCTGACTGTGGTGCACTGGTTTGGGGTATGCACTTGCACATTAGTGTCCATTTTCCACCAGTGTTGCATCCCTATAGTGCATGTTACATTTGCTAATGCATGTGTACAGCCTGAAGCTGGACCTGGGTAATGTTATGTCAGTCTGATTGTAGTTTGGACATTGCTCGGTAGCTCAGTGTGGTTTCCCTAATGTTGTGTTATGTCCACATATTTGTAGGATGTCCAGGTGTCTAGCTGATATCTTTGGTCTGGTCCCCATGACTGTTATGTATGCATGACACATCCATGGGTTGATGTGGAGATTGAAGTCAGTAACTAATGATAAGCAACTGAGTCCTGGAATTGTGATAGGTCAGTCGATATATGTTAGAACATTCACTGTTACATGAACTTTCTCAGCTTGTCTACTGATGTATTTTGGACAAGTCCCTATTTTCAGGTCTTTGTCCCCCCATATTGTCAGGCTTGGTCTAGATTTATTGCACTAAGTGGTTCTGAGGATACCTCTCCACTGTCAGAACTTTCACAGAATGTCCAGATATTTGGACCATACTTTTGTTCAGTTCCATAATATATCTCTATTTGGTAAATCACGGTGATGATCCAAGGCTTTGCCAGTAAATAAATGACATGGCATTTCAGTTTCCAATCCTCATATCCTTCAGTGATTGTCTGCTGAAACACACAGTGTTGCTGTAACACGTTTTCATTTGTAACAGCGATTTTTTCAGTATGTCTGTATATGTGGCCCACCCCCCCCACCCCTTTTTACAGCCTTTGTGCAGATTTCTTGCACTAACAGGTTGAGAGGGATGGTTTTGAGTTATAACTGCACTGCATGTTTTCTAAATATATATGTATATATATATATATATATATATATATATATATATATATATATATATATATATATATATATATATATATATATATACATACATATATATATATACATATATATATATATACATATATATTTTTTTATATATTTATATATATATGGATCTAGGACAATTGCTCGAAAAAGCAAGTGTCCGAATCCATATATACCAATCACAGTTTAATGAAAGCGCTTTAATCGAAAAAGCACTTCTGTTAAACTGTGAAAAAAAAACAAAACCACGAATTAAATGTTTTTGGCTGTACCCCCCACACCCCTCCTACTTAAATATTCTCACTTCAAGGTCGCACTACAGTGGAGTAAAGGAATATTCCCTTACTCGCACCGCAGTGCGACTGGCACACCACTCACACATACCTGAAATTGCTGCTTCGATGAACAGCAATTTCGGGTATGTGTGAGCGCAAATTTGACTTTTGGTGAAAGTTAAATTCGTGCAATTGTCCGGGTCCCATATATATTTATATATATATGTGTGTGTGTGTGTGTGTGTGTGTGTGTGTGTGTGTGTGTGTGTGTGTGTGTGTGTGTGTGTGTGTGTGTGTGTATACACACAAAAGGTTCCACAAAGCTTTCTCCCTAATGTTGTATGCCTCAATTGCATGATAAACACCGAAACTGTGATAAGAGACTTAGGGACACAGGTGGACAGTGTTCATACCTTCAATAGCCACATCGCCACAACAGACAGGAAATCCTTCTATGTGGCACACCTCATCACTAAGGGCTTTTCATCCAGAAAAAAAGGAGGTCGTTGTCCCACTGTACTCATCCCTCATTAGACCCATTATAGAATACAATTCCCCGTTTAGTATGTACCTCTCAAGACATCTGCAGCAATTGGAAAGACCGCAGAAGTACCTCACTAAAAGAATCACAAGCCTAAAACAGATGCCCTACGCTGACCACCTTAAAAAACTCCAGCTATACTCTGTCGCATATCGTCTACTCAGAGGTGATCTCTGCTAAACATACAAGGCGATGTCAAACCCAGAGCTGTTGGACATGCTACACTTAAAAAAATCCCAATCCCTCAGAGCCACGCGCTCCAGGGATCTAAACCTTGTCATCACAATAAACAAAACATGTTGGAGGGATAGGTTCCTGACCCAGAGACTCCCCAGACTCTGGAATAGACTACCCATACATGTCAAGCAGACCGTCTCTTTAGCACTCTTTAAAATTAAACCTTGACGATTGGATGGGAGAAAGGAAATTCACGCAGCAAAAAATACCTTTACTGTGGCAAACTGCATCCAGTACGAACCACAAGACCAAACAAAGAAAAAAAAAGGATAGCAGAAGCATTCAGTTAAATTCTCTTCACTTTATTTTCAACAACAGCAAAGCTTTCAGGTTTCCCCTTCTTCAGTGCTAACATAACAAATCAATTATCCATTCATATAAATAGTAACAGCAATAAAACATGTGACACAGCCCATCTAATGTAAAATAAACTAAAAGCAATAATTAGTTAAAACACAATTAACACAATACAAGTATTTCAATGATATAGTTAATGCAGCTTTTATTGCTTTTTGCATAGAACTGGCTTAATACCTATCGCATTATTACTACCAGGATATATGTCTGCTTGCAGCCTTGTAATCCAAGCATATTCTATATTTTCAAACATGTTATTAACATCACCCCCACATATACTCTTATATACTAACTTAATCACCCTAAATTTAAAAATACGGTCACTACTTTTCTCATTTACATGCTTAGACAGTGTATTAGTGGCTATATTTCTTCCGATATCAGATCTATGCTCAATTATACGATTTTTCAACCTTCTGGTACTTTTTACCACATAAAAACAGGAACATTTTTGGCAGACAGCTAACTATACAATCTGTGCTGTATTACAATTTGCATAACATTCAAATTTATAAATGTTTTTTTGTCAGTGGATGCACAAATTTAGTTTCAGTAATAATAATAATAATAATATCAACACAACAACTGCAATTATTACAAGGATAAGTACCTTGTCTATGTGACTCATTCCTGATTTTTCCTAAATGTAGGTCTTTATAGCACAGCATCCATTTCAAATTCCTTCATTTTATAGGTTCAAACTCCAAAGAACAATGGATTCCTGCGCCAAGGTCTCTCCGCCAAACAAGCACAAAGTATATCCAAAGAACTGGCAAGAGACTCCATGACAAAAGCAGAAGAGGCAAGACTTACTTAACCAGAATTTATTAAAATGCGTGCACAGTAAGCGCTTTCAGGCAAACATGCCCTTCATCAGACAAAATAAAAAAGTTAAAACCACTTATTTAAACATCATAGTAACCAATCAGAAGCTAATATTTTACCTTCCTTTTTCTTAAAATAGGCTTTATAGGTATAGCTGTATTTAGACCAGGGCTTCTATCCACACCTAGTCTAATTATCCACTTTGTTTCTAAAGATTCAGTTTCATTAGATAACCCCCCCTCACATTGTTATGTACATTCTGCAGAACCATAAACTTAAAAAAGTGATCTTTATGTTCATTTATATGTTGTGCCAAAGCATTGCGTACCTCATGATGTCTGATATCAAACGTGTCCAAAAATTCTTTCTTTTAACATACAATTTGTCTTACCGACATAATATGAGGGACAGAGTTGGCAAACAGCCAAATAAAATACATTTCTAGTTCTACAGTTAGCAAATCCCTTTAATTAATACTCCTGTTGTGTCCTGGGATGTGTAAACGAATTGGAGGAACTAATATGAACACATGCCCTGCAATTTTGGCATGGTAAAGTTCCCTGCCGCACAGCTTTCATAATATTGTTAAAAGCCATTCTGGGCTCATGACAGAGCATGTCTTTTAAATTTTTATTCCTTCTCAATGTGAAACGAGGTCTATCACCTACAATATCTGCTATTCTTTGATCTGTGTGTAACACCCTCCAATTACGTCTAATGATGTCACATACCCCCCACTATATCACTACTGTAAGTTAACAGAAACTGTCCCTGATTGGATCTCCATGTGTCTCACTTGAGTACCCTTTCTTGCCTATCCCTATGGTACCAGGGTTTTGCTACCCCATTCCACTTAGTTTTTATATCTTCTATATTCAAATCAACCTGCTGTCTTTTGTATCCTCTATCCACAAGATTTTCTGCTAAAATGTCTGCCTCCATCTCAAATTTCTAAATGTTGGCACATAGTTGAGAGATCCTATTGACCTGTCCTTTCACAATATTCGTGAATGTATGTCTCGGGTGCATGCTATCAAAGGATAGCAGGCTGTTCCTCCAACAATCCTTCCTAAGGAGCATAGTTTCAATCCCTCCTGTTTCATTCTTCTGTAAACGTACATCCAAAAAAAGTATTTCGGATGATGAAGAACTTATGGTGAATCTAAAGAAATCAGTAGTACTCTCTAGAAAATTCATGAATGAGCACAGATCCTCTTTTGTGCCCTTCCAAACAAAGATCACCTCATCAACAAAATGGACATAATGTCCTAGCATGTTACTCCAAGGATGTGTCTGGGAAAATAGCAGCTCATCCTCCCAGAATGCCAAGACCAAGTTGGCATAAGAATTAGCACAGGGTGTCCCCATAGCGACACCCTGTGCTTGCATATAGCAGACACCTTGGCACATAAGATGTTATAATCAAGTACCAGACCCAACAATTTACAAACCCTTTCATTGCTAACTTCATCTAATTTCAATTTTTGAGCCAAAACTTGCTCTATAGCCTTAAGACCATATTAATTGTTAATAACTGTGAAAACATTCCTCACATCCAAGGTGACAAACATATAATTAATATCATCAAGTTCGTGTACATTATCAGACAAAGTGGTCAAAAAATGTGCTGTATCTCTTAAAATCCTAGGATATAGTTCAACCACAGGTCTTAAGGCACACTCAACCCAAACTGAAATGTTCTCAGTGGCCCAACCCCTCCCTGAGACAATGGGCCTCAGGGGTGGGTCGGAGCTATTTTTATGTAACTTAGGTAGACCCTTAAACTCGGGTTATCCTTGGGAGTTAAATAAAAAGAAAATCTTGCAAAGACTGCATCAATAATCCACTTTGTTCCATATTGGATAGAATGGTCCTGATCCTAACTTTTAAGGAAGTAATCATTATGGAAGAAAGCGGTACAAAAGTGTCAATATCTTGTAGTAAGGAAGTAAGTTTATCACAATAATCTTGTTTATTTAATATGACAATCGCTCCTCCTTTGTCCGCTGACTTTATCACTATCCTTTCATCTAATTGTAACTGTTCTAAGGCTATCAGTTGCTCACGTGTCAGGTTGCAATACCTGTGTCTATTATTCCTTTGTACATAGTGCTCTATCTCATCTTGACAGAGTTTAACAAATGTGGTATCAGTTGGATTAGTGTTAGGTATAAAGTCACTGGGTTTCTTCAGATTTACCCCTCCATCACCTATATTATTATTAAACATATTTTTAAGTAAAACATTTCTAGCAAAACACATGACATCCACAATGACCTGACTGTAATCAGACAATGCATCAGGAACAAAAGACAAACCCTTGTTTAAAATAGCGGGTTGCAAATCTGAAAGTTTAACGCTAGATAAATTATAAACAATGTTACTAGAAATGTCCTCAGTCACTGTGAGACCCTGTGTCTCTTCTCTTCTTATTGCATCGAAAAACTCTGTTTCCGTGGATTCTTCTTCCTCACTGGGGCAGACAACACAGGAAAAGTTGTACTTTGAAAACCCAGTGCTGTCTTAGGTCTGGCTCCTGACAATATAGGAGGATTTCCCAAATTCGAGGATACATTGTTCCTTTGTGTCAAGTCTTGCAGCACAAAGAAATCATCTGATTTAGATGAAGATGGATCCCTTCGTTCAGGTTGTTCATTCATCACACTGGAAACAGCAACAACTCCTGGTGCCTTCTCTATAAAATTCTTAGAAGCGGAAGGTTGCTGTTCCAACAGCTGCTCTTCATGCTGCTGATTAGAGGCGGGTTCCCTTCTGCTGTTAGCTACATTCGGTCTTCGGAAATTGTTTTCATATTCACGTGGCCAAACAAAAATGCGACCAGAGGAAAAATCATTGAAGTCACAAACAAATTTCTTAATTTTTATACATTGTAATTTAGTGTCATGAGCTGAAACAGTCGGCAATAAATCATTGATACTATCCTGTTGATACTCCTCTTTAAAGTGTAGTTCTATGTCTTTTTTCAGGGACTCAACACTACTTATAAGTTGAGTCTCCTGTGGAGTAAAAAAAATCAATGACTAACTTCATATACGCTATACTGGTTTGGAGATTTATCTCCTGCCACCGTGCTATTAATTCTGAATATACATCACCTTGTGTCGGCATACATAGAACCTGTAACCCCCTGGGTACTATGTTGTGTTTAACACAGGCTTCTAGATGGAATCTTTGCCACTGTAAGCATTTTAAATGCATTATATTGTTCTGCAACTTATTTAGCAATTCATAAAAATCTGTCTCACTTCTGTTGTCATGATTTACCTCAGTGGCTGTTAAGGCTAAGGGTCTAATATCCAGGCCTAGGAGAGGATTAACCAGAGTACATGACATACCTCTGGTACTGCTGTTCATAGTTTACATCATTTTATAGGCAAAATATGGGGATTCCCCAATAACATGCTGCAATTCTGGCATGGACATTAAAACATTCCAGTTTCTACATATTATAGCTTCCACTTCCTTAGACTTAGTATTAAAATTCATTATATATCTAAATTTGTTAGCACCTCTCCCACTGTCAGTCCTTACATTAGTCCTATTACTAAAATAGGGGGTCAGGCTGGTCTGCCTTTCATCCCTAACTTCATCTGCTATACTATTTAAATCAAAACCATCATAGCCTCTATCAGTAAATTCACTCATCATTACTTCCATCTGACTTTGGAAGGTACATTCTGTTGTATTTAGTCTGCAGACTCTACTCAGCTGACTTTTCACAATCCCCCTAAAAACATGGGGGCATGCATACTACACCGATGTGTGTACCTATTAGCATGCACCTCCTTTCAATGGACACTCGTATGTAAGCCATTTTCATCTCTCATCAGGTTGATATCTAGATAAGTGATTGATTGGTTTGAATAAGATAGCTTAAACTTCAATAAATTAATGGTGTTATCCAAATATGCAATGAATGCTAGCAACTCAATAACATTACCTCTCCAAATCAGGACGCAGTCATCGACAAAGCATTTTTAGCCCAATAATTTAGAATTAATAAACCCTCCAAGGTTTTATATATATATATATATATATATATATATATATATATATATATATATATATATATATATATACTGCGCTTCCCACTGATTCAAGGCAAGGTTACTATAAGTATTGGCCATGGGTGTACCCATGGCCACCCCTGATACTTGCAAGTATAGTTTATTCTCAAAAAGAAATATATTATTAGTAAGTACAACATCAATAATTGCACATACATTTTCTTTTTGTCTAGCATACATCTCAGTATTAAGATTTAAAAACTGTCTTATTGCTTCCAAACCATATTTGTTTGGTATCATGGTAAACAAGGAGTTTACGTCAAGAGTTACTAAGAGGAAATCAGTCCCATCATGCTGGTTAAACGACACATACAGTTTTTCCAGAAAATCTCCTGAGTCTTATAAATGCAGATATCCACTCAGTATTTCCTGTAAATACATAGACAACGATTCAGTTATCCATCCTCTCCCTGAGACAATAGGTCTCGCGGGGGAGGGGGGTTCATAGATTTATGTATTTTAGGCAAGCTGTATATTATAGGCAAGACCGGACAAGGTACAGTGAAAAAAATTAAACTGTTCCAAGGTTATATCATTGTGTAACTGTAATTCATATACCATCATATTCACATTAGAAATACATTTCCTCACAGTGTCAGAATCTATCAGTTTAAAAGCGTCTTCAGTCTCCAAGAAAGATTTCTTTAGATACATATAGTGTGATTTATCAAACAGCACAATGGTAACCCCCTTGTCGGCTTGCTTAATAACCAAATCCTGATTGTTCTTTAGCCTTTTCAGGGCCTCATTTTCCTCTTTACTTAAATTATAATATTTATGTACATTTTTATTCAAAAAAACTTTGTGAATATCATACTCACGCAGCTCCTGAAAAGCTGTTAACACAGGATTATTGTGTGGAACAAATGAACTACTTCTGTTGCATTTTGAAAGATTGTTACATATCTGAGAATCTTTAAAAATAACTTTCAGACTCACTCTGCGGACAGTCTTAAATCTGTCAAAGCATCCACAATGTCCCCATCCCTACTAGATAAAAATTGTAGGCCTTTATTTAACACTATAACATCCAAATCTGTTAGCATATAACTAGATAAATTCACAATGTTAGATGTATTCATTTCTGACGTACCATCTTGTTTTTCATTAGCAGACTGTCGTTTTTCCGCTTCACGGTCTCTGGTCTTTGTCTCGATCTCCCCCTGGACCCTGACCTGTTCTTTGTAATTATTTTAGCTGGCAAAGTTATTTGGGGCATTTTGAATTGTTTCAAAAAAGACTGGGCATTCTGTCCAGAATTAGCGGCTGATTTATCATTCTCTCGTTCTCCTACTACTACCGGTATAGTAGTTTCCGGTTGGGCAGCCCCGGGCCCTGATTGGGTGAGCCTCAATCCTCCTGCCTCCCTGGTTCCTTAGCTGCAACTTCATTGTTTGTTGCCATAGGAATGAAAGTTTCTTCACTGAATGTTTCTCCTTCAGGTGAGAAACTATCTAACCTGTCCAAACGGCTCTTCTTTAATTTCGAATCATCCACATTTCCAGTCTTTCTGGGCCAAGAAAAAATATGGCCCAGTTTAAAATAGTTAATATCTCTCAGCAGTTTCCTTTTTTATAGGCTTCCTGGCTCTTATCAATGTTAGACAACCTTTCTAACATATGTTGGAAGCCAGAAGACACCAAATGAAAGGAAGCATTTGAAGTAATTTTATCTTCGAGCTGGTCAATCTCACCCATCAGATCTCCTTCAGTTTTACTGAAATATTCATTCATCAAAGACATATTGTCCGCTCTAAGCTTAAGGTTCACCTGCTGCCACTTTGCTAATAGCTTGGGGTAGAAATCACCATAACTAGGCATTTTTAATATCCATAGACCTCTCGGTATTACCCCAAGCCCCAAATATGCCAGAAAACTTAAGCGTTGCCATTGCAAACGCTTATAAGATTGCAACTTCTTCTCTAATTGCAGCATTCTTTTATTCAGGTCATCAATTCCTTGAGCTAAGACAGCCTCACCACTAGAATCCGTAGTACCAATAAAGTCCACCAGTGGGTTATTCTCTTTGCATAATACTTCTTTAAGGAAGCTCACAGTTCCTGCTCTCCCAACTTGGCTTCGTGTAGATAAAAAAGATAAAGCCATTATTTCCAAACAAAAGTTGCATTAACTATATAACTGAAATACTTGTATTGTGTTAATTGTGTTTTAACTAATTATTGCTTTTAGTTTATTTTACATTAGATGGGCTGTGTCACATGTTTTATTGCTGCTACTATTTATTTGAATGGATAATTGATTTGTTATGTTAGCACTGAAGAACGGGAAACCTGAAAGCTTTGCTGTCATTGAAAATAAAGTGAAGAGAATTTAACTGAGCACTTCTGCTATCCTTTTTTTCTTTGTTTAGAAAGGAAATTAACCCTGGGGTGCACGTCAGTCGCCCTGCTAGACAGGGATCCAGGGAAGTAAATAGTGTGGGAAGAAATAGCCAGGGAACTCTTATGGCTAGGCTTGTATAGGCAATAGGGCCAATAACCTAGTACCAACCTATGAACCTATGAACCTATGTTTGAAAATGCAAGAGTAATCCCTGTAGCTCAGATGGTGTAGTGATGCATTCTTCTTACCGTAGTGTTTAGGGTCATGGGTTTAACAGTTGGGACTGCTGTTTTCTTTATCAATGTTAAATGACCTGAATGCAGGATATGTTTGTTAAAGCACTGCAATTTGTCACAGCTCACATGGTGGAGTGATATATTGCTATGACTGTAGAGGACAACATCCTGGGTTAGAGACTTAGCAGGGCTGACTATTTTCTTGCTGGGCAGAGCAAGGTATGATGGATACAGACTGATTAAGGCATGTTTAAGCATATTATACTTAGAATTATATATTTAAGCAATAACCCACAGCTGGGTGTGGGTAATGCTGGATTTACCCATGGTTGGTGTGGCTTGGTCATGGGGGCAAAGCCTGAGTGACCAAACATAGTCAGCTGTGGGTAAATCCAGCACTTCTCACACCCAGCAGTGTGTTATTGCTATTATACAATAACATTATTTAAGTAAAACAATACTTACCTTTCTTAAAAATGTCATTGTATAATGCCTTTGTGTTGTCCTTCTGTGGTTTTCTGGTATCCTGGGGCATTTCTGATGTACTGCACATGCATAAGGGACATGTTCCCACACTTAAGCAGTACATCAGTGCTGTGCAGAGATAGCAACAGAGACAGGAAGATCTCCATTGCTTTTTTTAACATATCTTGGTATGTTATACAAGTTGAAGAACTCGTATAACATAGTTAGATATATTAAAAACAGCAACGGAGATCTTCCTTTCTCTGACAGAAAGAAGTTCTCTGTTGCATTTTTAATTATATCTTGCTATGTTATACAAGTTCTTCAAATCATGAAACATAGCGACATATGTTAAAAAAAGCAACAGAGATCTTTGTTTCTCCATTGCTATCTCTGCAGAGGAAAAAAAACAAAACTAAGAACAGGAGATATACACAAGGACAAAAGTCCGGGCAACCAGACCTTTTTCCGGTAGTATACTCTTTGATTTACAATGGGCACTCTGGTTGGCCTGGCCAATTGGCATACTTGTTTTTGTATGTTAATGGCCAATCATTGTATAATATAATATAATATTTACATGCACATTATAATTTTACGTTTACCTTCCATGACATCCACCAATGTGCTTTCATTACATTATATTCTTGTGTGACTATACTGTATGGGTCACGTGTGTTTATATGGGAGTCTCACATCTTTTCTACACTGACATCTCAGATTTGGAACTGCTACACTACCCTGGTTGACATAACAATAGTTGCTACATAATTTAAGTTTACTAAAGTAATTTTAACACTACTTTCACATGGGAAAATAAGTTGCCTGTTTTGGAACTCGAACAGTGAACACCTTCATTTAAAGCTGCAACTCTAACCACTACACTTTTTTTGGCTTGCAAATTTCACCTGTCTATTTTCATTTAGCTCCTATGGGATGTTTAAGCTATACTAAGGGGATGGCCATAATGTACACACATACTTAGCTACACTTAAACATTCCTTAGTGTATTACAAATAAGTATATATTATTATTATTATTATTATTATATTTTTGGGTTATATGGGTGTGTATTGTGGTGTTCTGACAACTATTTGGAACTGTATTTGTGAAATAATGGCATTGATTGGGCTTTCTAGCTTCTGTGTGTGTGTTTCATGCTGATGCATGATATGTTCTCTATCAACTTTTTATGTTTGTGGGGCTGTGCTTGCGTTTTTTAATTGTTTGGGGATTTATCCTGTTATGTGTGCATTTGCACACATTTCCTGCTTTTGCAGGAGGCAGAAGTGCCATACGACACTTTAGCAATACAGGAGGTGTGTCACAGAAGCTGTAACACACTTTACTCTTGCTGTTTTAATTTCAGTGTCCATGGACACTGAAATGATCAATTTTACATTTCAGTGTTCGGGGACAATGAAATACTGGCATACTATTAGAACAAAGCTCTAATAGTATGTCAGTATGGCTTAGTAAGGGGGGAATGTTTAGTGTCCATGCACTGCTTGGATACACCCACTGCACTTTTACATGGATCATGTCCATGTGGAGAACACAGCAGTGTGCCTTTGTTAATATTTAAGGCATGCTGCTGTTCTACATGGGCACGATCTGCTCCATGCAGGAATAGCACTATTCCTGCACGGAGTTTAATGAATCTTGGGGAATATATATATATTTTCCATACATAGTTCTAAGTATATAAAAGCTGATATGTTTATCATTGTTAAAATATTTCAGATTTTTTTGTCACTGAGGATCTCTTGTTGCTTCGGAACACTACCTGCATTTCATGATTTTTGGAAATTATTGTGACTGAGGTCATCAACAAAGTTTTAAGACTGCTAGTTTTTCTGTTTTTTTATTTTTTCCTCAATACTCAAGATGGTGAGGTTGGAAATAGATTCCTGTGCTTGTTCATTTTTTTTCTAATATGTAATTTGGTTGCAACTGCTTGCGATACATTATTTTCTAACTGTACGTATTGATAAGTCATATATTTATACAGGAAAGTTATTCAGTAGACATGGGTGTAGGTAGACATCTCAGACAAGTTTCAGTTAGAGCTATTTCTTACAGGACATATAGGTGATTGCATATTTACTGCCCCTGTGTTACTCCCATTGTGATGATTAATTGACATCCTTTCCTTGCTTCATTTCTTTCAGGTCCATCCTCCCTGTAAAGTGTTGAGACATCTAAACATGGTAAGTAAATTTTTTGTTTTTGTTCTTGCTAAGCATTAGGGTGTAATGAGTGTGTATTGTAATATCATCTGTAATTGTGCAAACAGTGTTACTTTTTATTCATATATTTTGTGTTAATATTTAGAGGATTAGTAATTTTGTTCCTGTGTTTGTTGCTTATTATCACATGTGATCCTGACAGTGGAAGTGTAGGACTTCCTCCACCTGATGTCAGAGTACTGGTAGACTCTGAGGATGATGTTGGCCAAACGGGCACACATTTGGGGGGGTAGAGATGTTGAATTTGACACTGAGATTGTAATTCATACATCCCCTGGATTTCCTTTCCACATTCACTATGCTTACACATACCTTTTCCACTGAGCCCTCAGATAGTGGAGAGAGAGAGAGGGTGATGCATTTATTGTGACCTTCAGTGCAAGTTGACTCTGGCCAAAGCCAAAGTGTGGGAGAAGTGCCATACAGGAGGATTGGTAGGGGTGATCAGAGGAGGCCTGTTGTCTGCCCTCTGACTGATGCTGGTGTGTTATTACATGCTGCTTGACATATGTTTAGAATCATCATGGAGCACATGAAGCACATCCATGTTCCACTAGGACCTCCAAGGACATGCTTAGGCATCTAGATGTGGCACAAGCTGACATGCATGACTGCCTCCACCATGTGGCTGATTCATTGGATCGGATGAATACCACAATGGGATGGGCAGTGTCTGAGACAGAATGTCTACTGGGGATGGAGAATCTACATGGCTGTAGGGTCACAAGATCATCCGGTGTTACCTAACATGGCCATGTTCAATCCTACTCACTATTTCCACCGTGCCATCACTGGTTGAGGTGTCCATTCCCAGACATGGTAGGCCATGGTGTCATGGACCTAGTCATATAGTCATGGAGAAAGCTCTTCAAGCAGACATTGCTCATATTCAGGTAGCACCACCACATCTGACCATGAGCATGGACATACCATTCCAAAGCCTGGCAGGGCCATTTTTCGTCATCGGGGGTGACCATGATGAATTGATGCCTCTACTCTGCATGACTCACACCTGTCTGACATGCCAAAACATTGTGCTTGCACAGAGCTTGGCTGTATTCATGCAGACACACACACATTCCGCATTGAGTGCCCATACAGATACCCAAACATACCAGCTACATGAGGCATTAATGAGGGTTGCAGGTTACCTTGTCTCAGTGGCACTTTGATATTATCAGCATTCCCACCTGCCTGTATTTTTTACTCAAATGCACTCACAACGTTGGTGTCCACCTTTTTCTCCTGCCCCTCTAACCCCCACCCTATACAAATGATGATGGCTGCACAATCATCTTGTTTCTATTTTTTGGATTCAGGGTTACATAAGGATATTTTCAGAAACAATACACCACTAGAAAGCAAACCTCAAATTTCTTTAGAAACAGAAACACCACGAAATTCAAAGGAAGACACAGAAGTAGCTAACATCCATCTTTATTCTTTCCATCCTGGTACCTCAGCTGTTCGCCTTCAATGGGACATACTTTAACATTTTCAGTGTTCTTTTATATATGCATTAATTGATTAATTAAGCATAATTTGATTAATTAAACATCATTATGTCAAACATTTAACTCTTTTACCACTGAAACATATTCCAAGGAAAGAAAAATTCCGTTATTTAACTATTTAAAGCTCATTTTTTTCTCTTTTTCTTAAATTACAAAAATTTCTAAATATTAATTACAAAAAATATTGCAGAATTTTAGTGTTATGATTCCTACCTTGAAATCATTGACACAATGGTCATGTTATTGCTCCACTCCTGAGGATGCAGGGATAAGTATTGTTTGTACTGATTTTTCTATACTGGGCGTTTTAGATGCATGAGTCATGTTAGTTGATAAACTGCATAAATATATATTACATAAGTCAGTCTTGTCACATATTGATGCAATTGTTGGACATCTCACACGCATTCTACTTGGTTACATTTACAAGTAACAGTATGCAGTATCTGCCATCCATTCACATTCTTACACATTTATTTTTATTACACAGGTTCAACACTTACCTTGATAGTCCTACAGTTACACATTTTGTTATTTGGGGCAGACTTTGTCTGATGCCAGCTATGCCCAGCCATTATAAGGGTTAGTAAAGCTTGTGAGCATTGCCTGGCATCAATTGTACTTTGTGTATGTATGTGCATAGGATAAAAGTTGTACTCCTTAGGTGGTCAGCATGTGTACTAGCCATTATCTTTTGGCCAGGGTGAAGGCATACTGAGCATGCCTACATCTACCTACACCCACAGCAGCTGGGAGTTTCCCTTCTGACTTCTCACCTGTGTGTGACTGTGATGGCCTTACCAGTGGTGGTGGAACATTTACTCCTAGCTCTTGGTTTTCCTATTGCAGCTGTTTTCAAAGGATGATATTGTGTAAGATAGCATGGATTGTGATCATTTCGACACAGGTACTGGGATCATACTGCAGAGTACTCCCCTGATATATCTAGGCACTGAAATCATGACTTCAGCAGCCCAAATACACGCTCCATGATATTTCTTGTTTGAGTTTGTACCTCATTATAGCATTCCTCTGTGATGTGTATGTGCATTTTTGATGGGCTTCTTCAGTCACGGTTTAAGTGCATATCCTGCATCCTCCAGTAAATGGCCTTGTGGGATACCCCCTGGAAATCCTCTGGTAGAGCTATGAGCTGTGCAGATATGGGAGTCATGTTAACTACCGGGGCTGACAGCACACACAGTCAAGATGATTTCCCTTAGCATTTTACATGGCATGGCAGTTAATGAAGTGAAAACTCTTTCTTTAGATGTAGGCCTCTCTGTTCTTTGGGTGGTGCTATCATCTCAATGTACATGCAGTCTATGGTACCCAAGACTTCAGTGTAGTGTGCTACAGTGTTAAATCCTGCATAGTTCCAGCTCTGTCCTCAGGGTTATGTATATATATATATATATAAAGAGAGAGAGATACATATAGATATAGATATATAGAAATATATAGATATAAATATAGATAGTCACTGGCATGCTGAAGCATAGCATTCAGGAACTGGTGTGTAGGATCCTGGATGCTAATGTCTGTGACATGCCCAGCATGTCCTCTCTGAATCTCTGAAAGGTTGCTGTAGCTAACATTCTACGTGCTACACATAACTTGGTCTCCACAGGTACTGGGTATAGCTCAGTTTAACCTTGCTTTCAGGTGAGGATGACAGATGTTGCAGAGTTCCTGGAGGGCGTCTCTATTCACCCTGTAGTGCTCTACTATTTCCACCTCATGCAGACCATGAAAAGCTAAATGGGGTGTAAATACCTTCTCTTCTTTGCCTGAGGACTATCAGCAGCAGCAGCAGCAGCATAGACCTGAACCTGTTGCACATACACATGCAAAGTGCAACAGCAGCTCCTGGCTGTACTCCAGTAGGTTTTGGAATGCAAGGCAAAAGGTTAGAGTAAGTGTACACAATTGCTTTGTATTTTGTTTAATAGCTCTACCATCTTGGATTTTTTGATTACTATACTATTCAGCTGCTTATGTAATAATTAGCATGCCACAATGTTTAGCATATTTGTGCAGCTCTACCCATCATGAAGAGCTGCTTATTGAACAGAAATTGGTATGCTATCATGTGTGCATTGTGCTGACACACACAAGGTTTTAGTGAGCTGTGTAGATTCTATAGAATCTTGTCCTATGTTTATCTACATTGATCAGATCCAAAATCAGGTCCAACATGTACTTTTTGAATAATTAACTTAAACCATATCCCTATCTTTTGTTGTCTGTATTGATGCTAACAAATAATTTGACAGATTTGGAAATATTGTTTTTTTTTTTATTTTAATTTATGGAAGTGATTGATTTTACCAGTGATATATGAATAATTTAAAAACTTTCTATACTAATTATTCTAATTTTCTTTAGATAACCGATATGAGACAATGTTGCATTATCCTTACTTGATTTATTTTGATGTTAACCCTTTGTATAATTTTATTAAATCACTTATCTTTATTTTTGTCTTTAAAGTGTTAGCTTTTTCTGCTATTGTTATTTTTACTTCTTACCTTGAAACTGACATTCCTCACATTCTGTTGTGTTTTGTCATTTTGCCTTTTGCTTAGCAGAAAAGTATGAAATTAATCTTTCAAATTTGTTTTATTTGGGTTTAAACAGTAA